>NC_060195.1:23274982-23574982 GCF_021184085.1 Oncorhynchus gorbuscha
AGCCTAGATAAACATATTATATTGGAGCCTAAAGAAACATAATGTATTGGAGCATAGATAAACATATTATATTGGAGCCTAAAGAAACATAATGTATTGGATCCTAGATAAACATATTATATTGGAGCCTAAAGAAACATAAAGTCTTGGAGCCTAAAGAAACATAATGTATTGGAGCCTAGATAAACATATTATATTGGAGCCTAGATAAACATATTATATTGGAGCCTAAAGAAACATAAAGCCTTGGAGCCTAAAGAAACATATTATATTGGAGCCTAAAGAAACATAATGTATTGGAGCCTAGATAAACATATTATATTGGAGCCTAAAGAAACATAATGTATTGGAGCCTAAAGAAACATAAAGCCTTGGAGCCTAAAGAAACATATTATATTGGAGCCTAAAGAAACATAAAGCCTTGGAGCCTAGATAAACATATTATATTGGAGCCTAAAGAAACATAATGTATTGGAGCCTAAAGAAACATAATGTATTGGATCCTAGATAAACATATTATATTGGAGCCTAAGGAAACATAATGCATTGGTGCCTAGATAAACATATTATATTGGAGCCTAAAGAAACATAATGTATTGGAGCCTAGATAAACATATTATATTGGAGCCTAAAGAAACATAATGTATTGGATCCTAGATAAACATATTATATTGGAGCCTAAAGAAACATAAAGCCTTGGAGCCTAAAGAAACATATTATATTGGAGCCTAAAGAAACATAATGTATTGGAGCCTAGATAAACATATTATATTGGAGCCTAAAGAAACATAATGTATTGGAGCCTAGATAAACATATTATATTGGAGCCTAAAGAAACATAAAGCCTTGGAGCCTAAAGAAACATAATGTATTGGACCCTAGATAAACATAAAGCCTTGGAGCCTAAAGAAACATAATGTATTGGAGCCTAAAGAAACATAATGTATTGGAGCCTAGATAAACATATTATATTGGAGCCTAAAGTAACATAAAGCCTTGGAGCCTAAAGAAACATAATGTATTGGAGCCTAGATAAACATAATGTATTAGTGCCTAAAGAAACATATTGTATTAGTGCCTAAAGAAACATAATGTGTTGGAGCCTAAAGAAACATAATGTATTGGAGCCTAAAGAAACATAATGTATTGGATCCTAGCTAAACATATTATATTGGAGCCTAAGGAAACATAATGTATTGGAGCCTAGATAAACATATTATATTGGAGCCTAAAGAAACATAATGTATTGGAGTCTAGATACACATATTATATTGGAACCTAAAGAAACATAATGTATTGGAGCCTAGATAAACATATTATCTTGGAGCCTAAAGAAACATAAAGTCTTGGAGCCTAAAGAAACATAATGTATTGGAGCCTAAAGAAACATAATGTATTGGAGCCTAAAGAAACATAAAGCCTTGGAGCCTAAAGAAACATAATGTATTAGTGCCTAAAGAAACATATTGTATTAGTGCCTAAAGAAAGATAATGTATTGGAGCCTAGATAAACATATTATATTGGAGCCTAGATAAACATATTATATTGGAGCCTAAAGAAACATAAAGCCTTGGAGCCTAAAGAAACATATTATATTGGAGCCTAAAGAAACATAATGTATTGGAGCCTAGATAAACATATTATATTGGAGCCTAAAGAAACATAATGTATTGGAGCCTAGATAAACATATTATATTGGAGCCTAGATAAACATATTATATTGGAGCCTAAAGAAACATAAAGCCTTGGAGCCTAAAGAAACATATTATATTGGAGCCTAAAGAAACATAATGTATTGGAGCCTAGATAAACATATTATATTGGAGCCTAAAGAAACATAATGTATTGGAGCCTAAAGAAACATAAAGCCTTGGAGCCTAAAGAAACATATTATATTGGAGCCTAAAGAAACATAAAGCCTTGGAGCCTAGATAAACATATTATATTGGAGCCTAAAGAAACATAATGTATTGGAGCCTAAAGAAACATAATGTATTGGATCCTAGATAAACATATTATATTGGAGCCTAAGGAAACATAATGTATTGGTGCCTAGATAAACATATTATATTGGAGCCTAAAGAAACATAATGTATTGGAGCCTAGATAAACATATTATATTGGAGCCTAAAGAAACATAATGTATTGGATCCTAGATAAACATATTATATTGGAGCCTAAAGAAACATAAAGCCTTAGAGCCTAAAGAAACATAATGTATTGGAGCCTAGATAAACATATTATATTGGAGCCTAAAGAAACATAAAGCCTTAGAGCCTAAAGAAACATAATGTATTGGAGCCTAGATAAACATATTATATTGGAGCCTAAAGAAACATAAAGCCTTGGAGCCTAAAGAAACATAATGTATTGGACCCTAGATAAACATAAAGCCTTGGAGCCTAAAGAAACATAAAGCCTTGGAGCCTAAAGAGCCTAAAGAAACATAATGTATTGGAGCCTAGATAAACATATTATATTGGAGCCTAAAGAAACATAATGTATTGGAGCCTAGATAAACATATTATATTGGAGCCTAAAGAAACATAATGTATTGGAGCCTAGATAAACATATTATATTGGAGCCTAAAGAAACATAAAGTCTTGGAGCCTAAAGAAACATAATGTATTGGAGCCTAAAGAAACATAAAGCCTTGGAGCCTAAAGAAACATAATGTATTGGAGCCTAAAGAAACATAATGTATTGGAGCCTAGATAAACATATTATATTGGAGCCTAAAGAAACATAATAAACATATTATATTGGAGCCTAAAGAAACATAATGTATTGGAGCCTAGATAAACATATTATATTGGAGCCTAAAGAAACATAATGTATTGGAGCCTAGATAAACATATTATATTGGAGCCTAAAGAAACATAAAGTTTTGGAGCCTAAAGAAACATAATGTATTGGAGCCTAGATAAACATATTATATTGGAGCCTAAAGAAACATAATGTATTGGATCCTAGATAAACATATTATATTGGAGCCTAAAGAAACATAATGTATTGGAGCCTAGATAAACATATTATATTGGAGCCTAAAGAAACATAAAGCCTTGGAGCCTAAAGAAACATATTATATTGGAGCCTAAAGAAACATAAAGCCTTGGAGCCTAAAGAAACATATTATATTGGAGCCTAGATAAACATATTATATTGGAGCCTAAAGAAACATAATGTATTGGAGCCTAGATAAACATATTATATTGGAGCCTAAAGAAACATAATGTATTGGAGCCTAGATAAACATATTATATTGGAGCCTAAAGAAACATAATGTATTGGAGCCTAGATAAACATATTATATTGGAGCCTAAAGAAACATAATGAAACATATTGGAGCCTAGATAAACATATTATATTGGAGCCTAAAGAAACATATTGTATTAGTGCCATATTATATTAAAGAAACATAATGTATTAGAGCCTAGATAAACATAATATATTGGAGCCTAAAGAAACATAATGTATTGGAGCCTAATAAACATATTATATTGGAGCCTAAAGAAACATAATGTATTGGAGCCTAAAGAAACATAATGTATTGGAGCCTAAAGAAACATAAATATTGGAGCCTAAAGAAACATAATTATTGGAGCCTAGATAAACATATTTATTTGGAGCCTAAAGAAACATAAAGCCTTGGAGCCTAAAGAAACATAATGTATTGGAGCCTAAAGAAACATATTATATTGGAGCCTAAAGAAACATAATGTATTGGAGCCTAGATAAACATATTATATTGGAGCCTAAAGAAACATAAAGCCTTGGAGCCTAAAGAAACATAATGTATTGGAGCCTAAAGAAACATATTATATTGGAGCCTAAAGAAACATAATGTATTGGAGCCTAGATAAACATATTATATTGGAGCCTAAAGAAACATAATGTATTGGAGCCTAAAGAAACATAAAGATAAACATATTATATTGGAGCCTAAAGAAACATAATGTATTGGAGCCTAGATAACATATTATATTGGAGCCTAAATAAACATAAAGCCTTGGAGCCTAAAGAAACATATTATATTGGAGCCTAAAGAAACATAATGTATTGGAGCCTAGATAAACATATTATATTGGAGCCTAAAGAAACATAAAGTCTTGGAGCCTAAAGAAACATTATGTATTGGAGCCTAGATAAACATATTATATTGGAGCCTAAAGAAACATAATGTATTGGAGCCTAGATAAACATATTATATTGGAGCCTAAAGAAACATAATGTATTGGAGCCTAGATAAACATATTATATTGGAGCCTAAAGAAACATAATGTATTGGAGCCTAGATAAACATATTATATTGGAGCCTAAAGAAACATAATGTATTGGAGCCTAAAGAAACATAATGTATATTGATAAACATAAAGCCTTGGAGCCTAAACATAATGTATTGGAGCCTAAAGAAACATAAAGCCTTGGAGCCTAAAGAAACATAATGTATTGGAGCCTAGATAAACATATTATATTGGAGCCTAAAGAAACATAATGTATTGGAGCCTAGATAAACATATTATATTGGAGCCTAAAGAAACATAATGTATTGGAGCCTAAACATATTAGATAAACATATTATATTGGAGCCTAAAGAAACATAATGTATTGGAGCCTAGATAAACATATTATATTGGAGCCTAAAGAAACATAAAGTCTTGGAGCCTAAAGAAACATAATGTATTGGAGCCTAGATAAACATATTATATTGGAGCCTAAAGAAACATAAAGCCTTGGAGCCTAGATAAACATATTATATTGGAGCCTAAAGAAACATAAAGCCTTGGAGCCTAAAGAAACATAATGTATTGGAGCCTAGATAAACATATTATATTGGAGCCTAAAGAAACATAATGTATTGGAGCCTAGATAAACATATTATATTGGAGCCTAAAGAAACATAAAGCCTTGGAGCCTAAAGAAACATAATGTATTGGAGCCTAAAGAAACATAAAGCCTTGGAGCCTAAAGAAACATAATGTATTGGAGCCTAGATAAACATATTATATTGGAGCCCATAATGTAAGCCTAGATAAACATAAATTATATTGGAGCCTAAAGAAACATAATGTATTGGAGCCTAGATAAACATATTATATTGGAGCCTAAAGAAACATAATGTATTGGAGCCTAGATAAACATATTATATTGGAGCCTAAAGAAACATAAAGTTTTGGAGCCTAAAGATAAACATATTATATTGGAGCCTAAAGAAACATAAAGCCTTGGAGCCTAAAGAAACATAATGTATTGGAGCCTAGATAAACATATTATATTGGAGCCTAAAGAAACATAATGTATTGGAGCCTAGATAAACATATTATATTGGAGCCTAAAGAAACATAATGTATTGGAGCCTAGATAAACATATTATATTGGAGCCTAAAGAAACATAAAGCCTTGGAGCCTAAAGAAACATATTATATTGGAGCCTAAAGAAACATAACGCCTTGGAGCCTAAAGAAACATATTATATTGGAGCCTAAAGTAACATAAAGCCTTGGAGCCTAAAGAAACATAATGTATTGGAGCCTAGATAAACATATTATATTGGAGCCTAAAGAAACATAATGTATTGGAGCCTAGATAAACATATTATATTGGAGCCTAAAGAAACATAATGTATTGGAGCCTAAAGAAACATATAATGCCTAAAGAAACATAATGTATTGGAGCCTAAAGAAACATATTATATTGGAGCCTAAAGAAAAAAATATTTTTGAGCCTAAAGAAAATAATGTATTTCAAATAAACATTATGTGTTGGAGACTAAAGAAATGTAATGTATTGGAGCCTAAAGAAACATATTATATTGGAGCCTAAAGAAACATACTGCATTGGAGCCTAATAAACATATTATTTTGGAGCCTAAAGAAACATAAAGTCTTGGAGCCTAAAGAAACATAATGTATTGGAGCCTAAAGAAACATAATGTATTGGAGCCTAAAGAAACATAAAGCCTTGGAGCCTAAAGAAACATAATGTATTGGAGCCTAGATAAACATATTATATTGGAGCCTAAAGAAACATAAAGCCTTGGAGCCTAAAGAAACATAATGTATTGGAGCCTAGATAAACATATTATATTGGAGCCTAAAGAAACATAAAGTCTTGGAGCTTAAAGAAACATAATGTATTGGAGCCTAGATAAACATATTATATTGGAGCCTAAAGAAACATAAAGCCTTGGAGCTTAAAGAAACATAATGTATTGGAGCCTAGATAAACATATTATATTGGAGCCTAAAGAAACATAATGTATTGGAGCCTAGATAAACATATTATATTGGAGCCTAAAGAAACATAAAGCCTTGGAGCCTAAAGAAACATAATGTATTGGACCCTAGATAAACATAAAGCCTTGGAGCCTAAAGAAACATAATGTATTGGAGCCTAAAGAAACATAAAGCCTTGGAGCCTAAAGAAACATAATGTATTGGAGCCTAGATAAACATATTATATTGGAGCCTAAAGTAACATAAAGCCTTGGAGCCTAAAGAAACATAATGTATTGGAGCCTTGGAGCCTAAAGAAACATAATGTATTGGAGCCTAGATAAACATATTATATTGGAGCCTAAAGAAACATAATGTATTGGAGCCTAAGATAAACATATTATATTGGAGCCTAAAGAAACATAATGTATTGGAGCCTAGATAAACATATTATATTGGAGCCTAAAGAAACATAATGTATTGGAGCCTAAATAAACATATTATATTGGAGCCTAAAGAAACATAAAGTCTTGGAGCCTAAAGAAACATAATGTATTGGAGCCTAGATAAACATATTATATTGGAGCCTAAAGAAACATAAAGCCTTGGAGCCTAGATAAACATATTATATTGGAGCCTAAAGAAACATAAAGCCTTGGAGCCTAAAGAAACATAATGTATTGGAGCCTAGATAAACATATTATATTGGAGCCTAAAGAAACATAATGTATTGGAGCCTAGATAAACATATTATATTGGAGCCTAAAGAAACATAAAGCCTTGGAGCCTAAAGAAACATAATGTATTGGAGCCTAAAGAAACATAAAGCCTTGGAGCCTAAAGAAACATAATGTATTGGAGCCTAGATAAACATATTATATTGGAGCCTAAAAACATAAAGCCTTGGAGCCTAAAGAAACAATGTATTGGAGCCTAGATAAACATATTATATTGGAGCCTAAAGAAACATAATGTATTGGAGCCTAGATAAACATATTATATTGGAGCCTAAAGAAACATAATGTATTGGAGCCTAGATAAACATATTATATTGGAGCCTAAAGAAACATAATGTATTGGAGCCTAGATAAACATATTATATTGGAGCCTAAAGAAACATAAAGTCTTGGAGCCTAAAGAAACATAATGTATTGGAGCCTAGATAAACATATTATATTGGAGCCTAAAGAAACATAAAGCCTTGGAGCCTAAAGAAACATAATATATTGGAGCCTAAAGAAACATAAAGCCTTGGAGCCTAAAGAAACATAATGTATTGGAGCCTAGATAAACATATTATATTGGAGCCTAAAGAAACATAATGTATTGGAGCCTAGATAAACATATTATATTGGAGCCTAAAGAAACATAAAGCCTTGGAGCCTAAAGAAACATAATGTATTGGAGCCTAAAGAAACATAAAGCCTTGGAGCCTAAAGAAACATAATGTATTGGAGCCTAGATAAACATATTATATTGGAGCCTAAAGTAACATAAAGCCTTGGAGCCTAAAGAAACATTATGTATTGGAGCCTAGATAAACATATTATATTGGAGCCTAAAGAAACATAATGTATTGGAGCCTAGATAAACATATTATATTGGAGCCTAAAGAAACATAATGTATTGGAGCCTAGATAAACATATTATATTGGAGCCTAAAGAAACATAATGTATTGGAGCCTAGATAAACATATTATATTGGAGCCTAAAGAAACATAATGTATTGGAGCCTAGATAAACATATTGTATTAGTGCCTAAAGAAACATAATGTATTGGAGCCTAAAGAAACATATTGTATTAGTGCCTAAAGAAACATAATGTATTAGTGCCTAAAGAAACATATTGTATTAGAGCCTAAAGAAACATATTGTATTAGTGCCTAAAGAAACATAATGTTGGAGCCTTTCAGAAACATAAAGTTGGACCCTAAGAAACAATGTTTTTGAGCCTGAAGAAATTGGATTTCAAAGAAACATTATGTGTTGGAGACTAAAGAAATGTAATGTATTGGAGACGAAAGAAACATAACATATTGGATACTAAAGAAACATACTGCATTGGAGCCTAATGAAACATAATATTTTGGAGCCTAAAGAAACATAAAGTCTTGGAGCCTAAAGAAACAATGTATTGGAGCCTAAAGAAACATAATGTATTGGAGCCTAAAGAAACATAAAGCCTTGGAGCCTAAAGAAACATAATGTATTGGAGCCTAGATAAACATATTATATTGGAGCCTAAAGAAACATAAAGCCTTGGAGCCTAAAGAAACATAATGTATTGGAGCCTAGATAAACATATTATATTGAAGCCTAAAGAAACATAAAGTATTGGAGCCTAAAGAAACATAATGTATTGGAGCCTAAAGAAACATAATGTATTGGAGCGTAAAGAAACATAAAGCCTTGGAGCCTAAAGAAACATAATGTATTGGAGCCTAGATAAACATATTATATTGGAGCCTAAAGAAACATAATGTATTGGACCCTAGATAAACATAAAGACTTGGAGCCTAAAGAAACATAATGTATTGGAGCCTAAAGAAACATAAAGGCTTGGAGCCTAAAGAAACATAATGTATTGGAGCCTAGATAAACATATTATATTGGAGCCTAAAGAAACATAATGTATTGGAGCCTAGATAAACATATTATATTGGAGCCTAAAGAAACATAAAGTCTTGGAGCCTAAAGAAACATAATGTATTGGAGCCTAAAGAAACATAAAGCCTTGGAGCCTAAAGAAACATAATGTATTGGAGCCTAGATAAACATATTATATTGGAGCCTAAAGTAACATAAAGCCTTGGAGCCTAAAGAAACATAATGTATTGGAGCCTAGATAAACATATTGTATTGGAGCCTAAAGAAACATAATGTATTGGAGCCTAGATAAACATATTATATTGAGCCTAAAGCCTAAAGAAACATAATGTATTGGAGCCTAGATAAACATATTATATTGGAGCCTAAAGAAACATAAAGTCTTGGAGCCTAAAGAAACATAATGTATTGGAGCCTAGATAAACATATTATATTGGAGCCTAAAGAAACATAAAGCCTTGGAGCCTAGATAAACATATTATATTGGAGCCTAAAGAAACATAAAGCCTTGGAGCCTAAAGAAACATAATGTATTGGAGCCTAGATAAACATATTATATTGGAGCCTAAAGAAACATAATGTATTGGAGCCTAGATAAACATATTATATTGGAGCCTAAAGAAACATAAAGCCTTGGAGCCTAAAGAAACATAATGTATTGGAGCCTAAAGAAACATAAAGCCTTGGAGCCTAAAGAAACATAATGTATTGGAGCCTAGATAAACATATTATATTGGAGCCTAAAGTAACATAAAGCCTTGGAGCCTAAAGAAACATTATGTATTGGAGCCTAGATAAACATATTATATTGGAGCCTAAAGAAACATAATGTATTGGAGCCTAGATAAACATATTATATTGGAGCCTAAAGAAACATAATGTATTGGAGCCTAGATAAACATATTATATTGGAGCCTAAAGAAACATAATGTATTGGAGCCTAGATAAACATATTATATTGGAGCCTAAAGAAACATAATGTATTGGAGCCTAGATAAACATATTGTATTAGTGCCTAAAGAAACATAATGTAATGTATTAGTGCCTAAAGAAACATAATGTATTATGCCTGAAACATATTGTATTAGTGCCTAAAGAAACATATTGTATTAGTGCCTAAAGAAACATAATGTGTTGGAGCCTTTCAGAAGTTGGACCCTAAGAAACAATGTTTTTGAGCCTGAAGAAATTGGATTTCAAAGAAACATTATGTGTTGGAGACTAAAGAAATGTAATGTATTGGAGACGAAAGAAACATAACATATTGGATACTAAAGAAACATACTGCATTGGAGCCTAATGAAACATAATATTTTGGAGCCTAAAGAAACATAAAGTCTTGGAGCCTAAAGAAACATAATGTATTGGAGCCTAAAGAAACATAATGTATTGGAGCCTAAAGAAACATAAAGCCTTGGAGCCTAAAGAAACATAATGTATTGGAGCCTAGATAAACATATTATATTGGAGCCTAAAGAAACTATTGGAGCCTAAAGAAACATAATGTATTGGAGCCTAAAGAAACATAATGTATTGGAGCCTAAAGAAACATAAAGCCTTGGAGCCTAAAGAAACATAATGTATTGGAGCCTAGATAAACATATTATATTGGAGCCTAAAGAAACATAATGTATTGGAGCCTAGATAAACATAAAGATTGGAGCCTAAAGAAACATAATGTATTGGAGCCTAATGAAACATAAAGGCTTGGAGCCTAAAGAAACATAATGTATTGGAGCCTAGATAAACATATTATATTGGAGCCTAAAGAAACATAATGTATTGGAGCCTAGATAAACATATTATATTGGAGCCTAAAGAAACATAATGTCTTGGAGCCTAGATAAACATATTATATTGGAGCCTAAAGAAACATAATGTATTGGAGCCTATAATGTATGGAGCCTAGATAAACATATTATATTGGAGCCTAAAGAAACATAATGTATTGGATTGGAGCCCATAAAGAAACATAATGTATTGGAGCCTAAAGAAACATAAAGCCTTGGAGCCTAAAGAAACATAATGTATTGGAGCCTGATAAACATATTATATTGGAGCCTAAAGAAACATAAAGCCTTGGAGCCTAAAGAAACATAATGTATTGGAGCCTAGATAAACATATTATATTGGAGCCTAAAGAAACATAATGTATTGGAGCCTAGATAAACATATTATATTGGAGCCTAAAGAAACATAATGTATTGGAGCCTAGATAAACATATTATATTGGAGCCTAAAGAAACATAATGTAAAGAAACATAATGTATTGGAGCCTAAAGAAACATATTATATTGGAGCCTAAAGAAACATAAAGCCTTGGAGCCTAAAGAAACAATGTATTGGAGCCTAGATAAACATATTATATTGGAGCCTAAAGAAACATAATGTATTGGAGCCTAAAAACATATTATATTGGAGCCTAAAGAAACATAAAGCCTTGGAGCCTAAAGAAACATAATGTATTGGAGCCTAGATAAACATATTATATTGGAGCCTAAAGAAACATAATGTATTGGAGCCTAAATAAACATATGTATTGGAGCCTAAAGAAACATAAAGCTAAAGAAACATAATGTATTGGAGCCTAAAGAAACATAATCCTAGATAAACATATTATATTGGAGCCTAAAGAAACATAATGTATTGGAGCCTAAAGAAACATAATGTATTGGAGCCTAAAGAAACATAATGTATTGAGCCTAGATAAACATATTATATTGGAGCCTAAAGATAAACATAATGTATTGGAGCCTAGATAAACATATTATATTGGAACCTAAAGAAACATAATGTATTGGATCCTAGATAAACATAATATATTGGAGCCTAAAGAAACATAAAGCCTTGGAGACTAAAGAAACATAATGTATTGGAGCCTAGATAAACATATTATATTGGAGCCTAAAGAAACATAACGCCTTGGAGCCTAAAGAAACATAATGTATTGGAGCCTAGATAAACATATTATATTGGAGCCTAAAGAAACATAATGTATTGGAGCCTAGATAAACATATTATATTGGAGCCTAAAGAAACATAATGTATTGGAGCCTAGATAAACATATTATATTGGAGCCTAAAGAAACATAATGTATCGGAGCCTAAAGAAACATATTATATTGGAGCCTAAAGAAACATAACGCCTTGGAGCCTAAAGAAACAATGTATTGGAGCCTAGATAAACATATTATATTGGAGCCTAAAGAAACATAATGTATCGGAGCCTAAAGAACCATATTATATTGGAGCCTAAAGAAACATAAAGCCTTGGAGCCTAAAGAAACATAATGTATTGGAGCCTAGATACACATATTATATTGGAGCCTAAAGAAACATAATGTATTGGCTCCTAAAGAAACATAATGTATTGGAGCCTAAAGAAACATAAAGCCTTGGAGCCTAAAGAAACATAATGTATTGGATCCTAGATAAACATATTATATTGGAGCCTAAAGAAACATAATGTATTGGCTCCTAAAGAAACATAATGTATTGGAGCCTAAAGAAACATAATGTATTGGAGCCTAGATAAACATATTATATTGGAGCCTAAAGAAACATAATGTATTGGATCCTAGATAAACATAATATATTGGAGCCTAAAGAAACATAAAGCCTTGGAGCCTAGATAAACATATTTTATTGGAGCCTAAAGAAACATAATGTATTTTAGCCTAGATAAACATATTATATTGGAGCCTAAAGAAACATAAAGCCTTGGAGCCTAGATAAACATATTATATTGGAGCCTAGATAAACATATTATATTGGAGCCTAAAGAAACATAATGTATTGGAGCCTAGATAAACATATTTTATTGGAGCCTAAAGAAACATAATGTATTTTAGCCTAGATAAACATATTATATTTGAGCCTAAAGAAACATAATGTATTGGAGCCTAAAGAAACATAATGTATTGGATCCTAGATAAACATATTATATTGGAGCCTAAAGAAACATAAAGCCTTGGAGCCTAAAGAAACATAATGTATTGGAGCCTAAAGAAACATAAAGCCTTGGAGCCTAAAGAAACATAATGTATTGGAGCCTAGATAAACATATTATATTGGAGCCTAAAGTAACATAAAGCCTTGGAGCCTAAAGAAACATTATGTATTGGAGCCTAGATAAACATATTATATTGGAGCCTAAAGAAACATAATGTATTGGAGCCTAGATAAACATATTATATTGGAGCCTAAAGAAACATAATGTATTGGAGCCTAGATAAACATATTATATTGGAGCCTAAAGAAACATAAAGCCTTGGAGCCTAGATAAACATATTATATTGGAGCCTAAAGAAACATAAAGCCTTGGAGCCTAAAGAAACATAATGTATTGGAGCCTAGATAAACATATTATATTGGAGCCTAAAGAAACATAATGTATTGGAGCCTAGATAAACATATTATATTGGAGCCTAAAGAAACATAAAGCCTTGGAGCCTAAAGAAACATAATGTATTGGAGCCTAAAGAAACATAAAGCCTTGGAGCCTAAAGAAACATAATGTATTGGAGCCTAGATAAACATATTATAATGGAGCCTAAAGTAACATAAAGCCTTGGAGCCTAAAGAAACATTATGTATTGGAGCCTAGATAAACATATTATATTGGAGCCTAAAGAAACATAATGTATTGGAGCCTAGATAAACATATTATATTGGAGCCTAAAGAAACATAATGTATTGGAGCCTAGATAAACATATTATATCGGAGCCTAAAGAAACATAATGTATTGGAGCCTAGATAAACATATTATATTGGAGCCTAAAGAAACAATGTATTGGAGCCTAGATAAACATATTGTATTAGTGCCTAAAGAAACATAATGTATTGGAGCCTAAAGAAACATATTGTATTAGTGCCTAAAGAAACATAATGTATTAGTGCCTAAAGAAACATATTGTATTAGTGCCTAAAGAAACATATTGTATTAGTGCCTAAAGAAACATAATGTGTTGGAGCCTTTCAGAAGTTGGACCCTAAGAAACAATGTTTTTGAGCCTGAAGAAATTGGATTTCAAAGAAACATTATGTGTTGGAGACTAAAGAAATGTAATGTATTGGAGACGAAAGAAACATAACATATTGGATACTAAAGAAACATACTGCATTGGAGCCTAATGAAACATAATATTTTGGAGCCTAAAGAAACATAAAGTCTTGGAGCCTAAAGAAACATAATGTATTGGAGCCTAAAGAAACATAATGTATTGGAGCCTAAAGAAACATAAAGCCTTGGAGCCTAAAGAAACATAATGTATTGGAGCCTAGATAAACATATTATATTGAAGCCTAAAGAAACATAAAGTATTGGAGCCTAAAGAAACATAATGTATTGGAGCCTAAAGAAACATAATGTATTGGAGCCTAAAGAAACATAAAGCCTTGGAGCCTAAAGAAACATAATGTATTGGAGCCTAGATAAACATATTATATTGGAGCCTAAAGAAACATAATGTATTGGACCCTAGATAAACATAAAGACTTGGAGCCTAAAGAAACATAATGTATTGGAGCCTAAAGAAACATAAAGGCTTGGAGCCTAAAGAAACATAATGTATTGGAGCCTAGATAAACATATTATATTGGAGCCTAAAGAAACATAATGTATTGGAGCCTAGATAAACATATTATATTGGAGCCTAAAGAAACATAAAGTCTTGGAGCCTAAAGAAACATAATGTATTGGAGCCTAAAGAAACATAAAGCCTTGGAGCCTAAAGAAACATAATGTATTAGTGCCTAAAGAAACATATTGTATTAGTGCCTAAAGAAACATAATGTATTAGTGCCTAAAGAAACATATTGTATTAGTGCCTAAAGAAACATAATGTGTTGGAGCCTAAAGAAACATAATGTATTGGAGCCTAAAGAAACATAATGTATTGGATGAGATCACCACCTCAAGCTGAATAAACATATTCTTCCTGGAGCCATGAAACGGTTGAAACATCCCAGAGCGCCAAGAATGTGATCCTGGACAACAGTTCTCAGATAACACAATATTCATATTGGAACCCTGCCTGGAGCCAAAGAAAGGTCCTAATCCAATGTCATCTCCCGTCTGGATTACTGCAACTCGCTGTTGGCTGGGCTCCCTGCCTGTGCCATTAAACCCCTTCAACTTGGCAGCCTGGTGTTCAAAAGAAACATCTCTCACGTCACCCCGCTAAACCTCCGTTCTCTCCAAAGCTCGCATCCGCTACAAGACCATGGTGCTTGCCTACGGAGCTGTGAGCCTAAAGAAACATAGTACCTCCAGGCTCTGATCAGGCCCTACACCCAAACAATGTTCATCCACCTCTGGCCTGAGCCTCCCTACCACTGAGGAAACATATTAGCCCAGTTGGAGCCTGGCCCCCAATGGTGGAACAAACATCACGACGCCAGGACAGCGGAGTAAAGAACCACCTTCCGGAGACACCTGAAACCATACCTCTTTAAGGAATACCTAGGATAGGTTAAGTAATCCCTCTCACCCCACCCCCTAAGTTTTAGATGCACTATTTAAGTGACTGTCCCACTGGATGTCATAAGGTGAAACCATTTGTAAGCTCTGGATAAGAGCGTTGGAGCCTAAATGTAAACATAAATGTATTGGAGCCTAGATAAACATATTATATTGGAGCCTAAAGAAACATAATGTATTGGAGTCTAGATAAACATATTATATTGGAACCTAAAGAAACATAATGTATTGGATCCTAGATAAACATAATATATTGGAGCCTAAAGAAACATAAAGCCTTGGAGCCTAAAGAAACATAATGTATTGGAGCCTAGATAAACATATTATATTGGAGCCTAAAGAAACATAACGCCTTGGAGCCTAAAGAAACATAATGTATTGGAGCCTAGATAAACATATTATATTGGAGCCTAAAGAAACATAATGTATTGGAGCCTAGATAAACATATTATATTGGAGCCTAAAGAAACATAATGTATTGGAGCCTAGATAAACATATTATATTGGAGCCTAAAGAAACATAATGTATCGGAGCCTAAAGAACCATATTATATTGGAGCCTAAAGAAACATAACGCCTTGGAGCCTAAAGAAACAATGTATTGGAGCCTAGATAAACATATTATATTGGAGCCTAAAGAAACATAATGTATCGGAGCCTAAAGAACCATATTATATTGGAGCCTAAAGAAACATAAAGCCTTGGAGCCTAAAGAAACATAATGTATTGGATCCTAGATAAACATATTATATTGGAGCCTAAAGAAACATAATGTATTGGCTCCTAAAGAAACATAATGTATTGGAGCCTAAAGAATCATAATGTATTGGAGCCTAGATAAACATATTATATTGGAGCCTAAAGAAACATAATGTATTGGATCCTAGATAAACATAATATATTGGAGCCTAAAGAAACATAAAGCCTTGGAGCCTAGATAAACATATTTTATTGGAGCCTAAAGAAACATAATGTATTGGAGTCTTGATAAACATATTATATTGGAGCCTAAAGAAACATAATGTATTGGATCCTAGATAAACATATTATATTGGAGCCTAAAGAAACATAAAGCCTTGGAGCCTAAAGAAACATAATGTATTGGAGCCTAGATAAACATATTATATTGGAGCCTAAAGAAACATAAAGCCTTGGAGCCTAGATAAACATATTATATTGGAGCCCAAAGAAACATAAAGCCTTGGAGCTTAAAGAAACATAATGTATTGGAGCCTAGATAAACATATTATATTGGAGCCTAAAGAAACATAAAGCCTTGGAGCCTAAAGAAACATAATGTATTGGACCCTAGATAAACATAAAGCCTTGGAGCCTAAAGAAACATAATGTATTGGAGCCTAAAGAAACATAAAGCCTTGGAGCCTAAAGAAACATAATGTATTGGAGCCTAGATAAACATATTATATTGGAGCCTAAAGTAACATAAAGCCTTGGAGCCTAAAGAAACATAATGTATTGGAGCCTAGATAAACATATTATATTGGAGCCTAAAGAAACATAATGTAATGGAGCCTAGATAAACATATTATATTGGAGCCTAAAGAAACATAATGTATTGGAGCCTAGATAAACATATTATATTGGAGCCTAAAGAAACATAATGTATTGGAGCCTAGATAAACATATTATATTGGAGCCTAAAGAAACATAAAGCCTTGGAGCCTAGATAAACATATTATATTGGAGCCTAAAGAAACATAAAGCCTTGGAGCCTAAAGAAACATAATGTATTGGAGCCTAGATAAACATATTATATTGGAGCCTAAAGAAACATAATGTATTGGAGCCTAGATAAACATATTATATTAGAGCCTAAAGAAACATAAAGCCTTGGAGCCTAAAGAAACATAATGTATTGGAGCCTAAAGAAACATAAGCCTTGGAGCCTAAAGAAACATAATGTATTGGAGCCTAGATAAACATATTATATTGGAGCCTAAAGTAAATAAAGCCTTGGAGCCTAAAGAAACATAATGTATTGGAGCCTAGATAAATATATTATATTGGAGCCTAAAGAAACATAATGTATTGGAGCCTAGATAAACATATTATATTGGAGCCTAAAGAAACATAATGTATTGGAGTCTAGATAAACATATTATATTGGAACCTAAAGAAACATAATGTATTGGATCCTAGATAAACATAATATATTGGAGCCTAAAGAAACATAAAGCCTTGGAGACTAAAGAAACATAATGTATTGGAGCCTAGATAAACATATTATATTGGAGCCTAAAGAAACATAACGCCTTGGAGCCTAAAGAAACATAATGTATTGGAGCCTAGATAAACATATTATATTGGAGCCTAAAGAAACATAATGTATTGGAGCCTAGATAAACATATTATATTGGAGCCTAAAGAAACATAATGTATTGGAGCCTAGATAAACATATTATATTGGAGCCTAAAGAAACATAATGTATCGGAGCCTAAAGAACCATATTATATTGGAGCCTAAAGAAACATAACGCCTTGGAGCCTAAAGAAACAATGTATTGGAGCCTAGATAAACATATTATATTGGAGCCTAAAGAAACATAATGTATTGGAGCCTAGATAAACATATTATATTGGAGCCTAAAGAAACATAATGTATTGGAGTCTTGATAAACATATTATATTGGAGCCTAAAGAAACATAATGTATTGGATCCTAGATAAACATATTATATTGGAGCCTAAAGAAACATAAAGCCTTGGAGCCTAAAGAAACATAATGTATTGGAGCCTAGATAAACATATTATATTGGAGCCTAAAGAAACATAAAGCCTTGGAGCCTAGATAAACATATTATATTGGAGCCCAAAGAAACATAAAGCCTTGGAGCTTAAAGAAACATAATGTATTGGAGCCTAGATAAACATATTATATTGGAGCCTAAAGAAACATAAAGCCTTGGAGCCTAAAGAAACATAATGTATTGGACCCTAGATAAACATAAAGCCTTGGAGCCTAAAGAAACATAATGTATTGGAGCCTAAAGAAACATAAAGCCTTGGAGCCTAAAGAAACATAATGTATTGGAGCCTAGATAAACATATTATATTGGAGCCTAAAGTAACATAAAGCCTTGGAGCCTAAAGAAACATAATGTATTGGAGCCTAGATAAACATATTATATTGGAGCCTAAAGAAACATAATGTAATGGAGCCTAGATAAACATATTATATTGGAGCCTAAAGAAACATAATGTATTGGAGCCTAGATAAACATATTATATTGGAGCCTAAAGAAACATAATGTATTGGAGCCTAGATAAACATATTATATTGGAGCCTAAAGAAACATAAAGCCTTGGAGCCTAGATAAACATATTATATTGGAGCCTAAAGAAACATAAAGCCTTGGAGCCTAAAGAAACATAATGTATTGGAGCCTAGATAAACATATTATATTGGAGCCTAAAGAAACATAATGTATTGGAGCCTAGATAAACATATTATATTAGAGCCTAAAGAAACATAAAGCCTTGGAGCCTAAAGAAACATAATGTATTGGAGCCTAAAGAAACATAACGCCTTGGAGCCTAAAGAAACATAATGTATTGGAGCCTAGATAAACATATTATATTGGAGCCTAAAGTAACATAAAGCCTTGGAGCCTAAAGAAACATAATGTATTGGAGCCTAGATAAATATATTATATTGGAGCCTAAAGAAACATAATGTATTGGAGCCTAGATAAACATATTATATTGGAGCCTAAAGAAACATAATGTATTGGAGTCTAGATAAACATATTATATTGGAACCTAAAGAAACATAATGTATTGGATCCTAGATAAACATAATATATTGGAGCCTAAAGAAACATAAAGCCTTGGAGACTAAAGAAACATAATGTATTGGAGCCTAGATAAACATATTATATTGGAGCCTAAAGAAACATAACGCCTTGGAGCCTAAAGAAACATAATGTATTGGAGCCTAGATAAACATATTATATTGGAGCCTAAAGAAACATAATGTATTGGAGCCTAGATAAACATATTATATTGGAGCCTAAAGAAACATAATGTATTGGAGCCTAGATAAACATATTATATTGGAGCCTAAAGAAACATAATGTATCGGAGCCTAAAGAACCATATTATATTGGAGCCTAAAGAAACATAACGCCTTGGAGCCTAAAGAAACAATGTATTGGAGCCTAGATAAACATATTATATTGGAGCCTAAAGAAACATAATGTATTGGAGCCTAGATAAACATATTATATTGGAGCCTAAAGAAACATAATGTATTGGAGCCTAGATAAACATATTATATTGGAGCCTAAAGAAACATAATGTATCGGAGCCTAAAGAACCATATTATATTGGAGCCTAAAGAAACATAAAGCCTTGGAGCCTAAAGAAACATAATGTATTGGAGCCTAGATACACATATTATATTGGAGCCTAAAGAAACATAATGTATTGGCTCCTAAAGAAACATAATGTATTGGAGCCTAAAGAAACATAAAGCCTTGGAGCCTAAAGAAACATAATGTATTGGATCCTAGATAAACATATTATATTGGAGCCTAAAGAAACATAATGTATTGGCTCCTAAAGAAACATAATGTATTGGAGCCTAAAGAAACATAATGTATTGGAGTCTAGATAAACATATTATATTGGAACCTAAAGAAACATAATGTATTGGATCCTAGATAAACATAATATATTGGAGCCTAAAGAAACATAAAGCCTTGGAGACTAAAGAAACATAATGTATTGGAGCCTAGATAAACATATTATATTGGAGCCTAAAGAAACATAACGCCTTGGAGCCTAAAGAAACATAATGTATTGGAGCCTAGATAAACATATTATATTGGAGCCTAAAGAAACATAATGTATTGGAGCCTAGGTAAACATATTATATTGGAGCCTAAAGAAACATAATGTATTGGAGCCTAGATAAACATATTATATTGGAGCCTAAAGAAACATAATGTATTGGCTCCTAAAGAAACATAATGTATTGGAGCCTAAAGAAACATAAAGCCTTGGAGCCTAAAGAAACATAATGTATTGGAGCCTAGATAAACATATTATATTGGAGCCTAAAGAAACATAATGTATCGGAGCCTAAAGAACCATATTATATTGGAGCCTAAAGAAACATAACGCCTTGGAGCCTAAAGAAACAATGTATTGGAGCCTAGATAAACATATTATATTGGAGCCTAAAGAAACATAATGTATTGGAGCCTAGATAAACATATTATATTGGAGCCTAAAGAAACATAATGTATTGGAGCCTAGATAAACATATTATATTGGAGCCTAAAGAAACATAATGTATCGGAGCCTAAAGAACCATATTATATTGGAGCCTAAAGAAACATAAAGCCTTGGAGCCTAAAGAAACATAATGTATTGGAGCCTAGATACACATATTATATTGGAGCCTAAAGAAACATAATGTATTGGCTCCTAAAGAAACATAATGTATTGGAGCCTAAAGAAACATAAAGCCTTGGAGCCTAAAGAAACATAATGTATTGGATCCTAGATAAACATATTATATTGGAGCCTAAAGAAACATAATGTATTGGCTCCTAAAGAAACATAATGTATTGGAGCCTAAAGAAACATAATGTATTGGAGTCTAGATAAACATATTATATTGGAACCTAAAGAAACATAATGTATTGGATCCTAGATAAACATAATATATTGGAGCCTAAAGAAACATAAAGCCTTGGAGACTAAAGAAACATAATGTATTGGAGCCTAGATAAACATATTATATTGGAGCCTAAAGAAACATAACGCCTTGGAGCCTAAAGAAACATAATGTATTGGAGCCTAGATAAACATATTATATTGGAGCCTAAAGAAACATAATGTATTGGAGCCTAGGTAAACATATTATATTGGAGCCTAAAGAAACATAATGTATTGGAGCCTAGATAAACATATTATATTGGAGCCTAAAGAAACATAATGTATCGGAGCCTAAAGAACCATATTATATTGGAGCCTAAAGAAACATAACGCCTTGGAGCCTAAAGAAACAATGTATTGGAGCCTAGATAAACATATTATATTGGAGCCTAAAGAAACATAATGTATTGGAGCCTAGATAAACATATTATATTGGAGCCTAAAGAAACATAATGTATTGGAGCCTAGATAAACATATTATATTGGAGCCTAAAGAAACATAATGTATCGGAGCCTAAAGAACCATATTATATTGGAGCCTAAAGAAACATAAAGCCTTGGAGCCTAAAGAAACATAATGTATTGGAGCCTAGATACACATATTATATTGGAGCCTAAAGAAACATAATGTATTGGCTCCTAAAGAAACATAATGTATTGGAGCCTAAAGAAACATAAAGCCTTGGAGCCTAAAGAAACATAATGTATTGGATCCTAGATAAACATATTATATTGGAGCCTAAAGAAACATAATGTATTGGCTCCTAAAGAAACATAATGTATTGGAGCCTAAAGAAACATAATGTATTGGAGCCTAGATAAACATATTATATTGGAGCCTAAAGAAACATAAAGCCTTGGAGCCTAAAGAAACATAATGTATTGGACCCTAGATAAACATAAAGCCTTGGAGCCTAAAGAAACATAATGTATTGGAGCCTAAAGAAACATAAAGCCTTGGAGCCTAAAGAAACATAATGTATTGGAGCCTAGATAAACATATTATATTGGAGCCTAAAGTAACATAAAGCCTTGGAGCCTAAAGAAACATAATGTATTGGAGCCTAGATAAACATATTATATTGGAGCCTAAAGAAACATAATGTATTGGAGCCTAGATAAACATATTATATTGGAGCCTAAAGAAACATAATGTATTGGAGCCTAGATAAACATATTATATTGGAGCCTAAAGAAACATAAAGCCTTGGAGCCTAGATAAACATATTATATTGGAGCCTAAAGAAACATAAAGCCTTGGAGCCTAAAGAAACATAATGTATTGGAGCCTAGATAAACATATTATATTGGAGCCTAAAGAAACATAATGTATTGGAGCCTAGATAAACATATTATATTGGAGCCTAAAGAAACATAAAGCCTTGGAGCCTAAAGAAACATAATGTATTGGAGCCTAAAGAAACATAACGCCTTGGAGCCTAAAGAAACATAATGTATTGGAGCCTAGATAAACATATTATATTGGAGCCTAAAGTAACATAAAGCCTTGGAGCCTAAAGAAACATAATGTATTGGAGCCTAGATAAACATATTATATTGGAGCCTAAAGAAACATAATGTATTGGAGCCTAGATAAACATATTATATTGGAGCCTAAAGAAACATAATGTATTGGAGCCTAGATAAACATATTATATTGGAGCCTAAAGAAACATAAAGCCTTGGAGCCTAGATAAACATATTATATTGGAGCCTAAAGAAACATAAAGCCTTGGAGCCTAAAGAAACATAATGTATTGGAGCCTAGATAAACATATTATATTGGAGCCTAAAGAAACATAATGTATTGGAGCCTAGATAAACATATTATATTGGAGCCTAAAGAAACATAATGTATTGGAGCCTAGATAAACATATTATATTGGAGCCTAAAGAAACATAATGTATCGGAGCCTAAAGAACCATATTATATTGGAGCCTAAAGAAACATAACGCCTTGGAGCCTAAAGAAACAATGTATTGGAGCCTAGATAAACATATTATATTGGAGCCTAAAGAAACATAATGTATTGGAGCCTAGATAAACATATTATATTGGAGCCTAAAGAAACATAATGTATTGGAGCCTAGATAAACATATTATATTGGAGCCTAAAGAAACATAATGTATCGGAGCCTAAAGAACCATATTATATTGGAGCCTAAAGAAACATAAAGCTTTGGAGCCTAAAGAAACATAATGTATTGGAGCCTAGATACACATATTATATTGGAGCCTAAAGAAACATAATGTATTGGCTCCTAAAGAAACATAATGTATTGGAGCCTAAAGAAACATAAAGCCTTGGAGCCTAAAGAAACATAATGTATTGGATCCTAGATAAACATATTATATTGGAGCCTAAAGAAACATAATGTATTGGCTCCTAAAGAAACATAATGTATTGGAGCCTAAAGAAACATAATGTATTGGAGTCTAGATAAACATATTATATTGGAACCTAAAGAAACATAATGTATTGGATCCTAGATAAACATAATATATTGGAGCCTAAAGAAACATAAAGCCTTGGAGACTAAAGAAACATAATGTATTGGAGCCTAGATAAACATATTATATTGGAGCCTAAAGAAACATAACGCCTTGGAGCCTAAAGAAACATAATGTATTGGAGCCTAGATAAACATATTATATTGGAGCCTAAAGAAACATAATGTATTGGAGCCTAGATAAACATATTATATTGGAGCCTAAAGAAACATAATGTATTGGAGCCTAGATAAACATATTATATTGGAGCCTAAAGAAACAATGTATCGGAGCCTAAAGAACCATATTATATTGGAGCCTAAAGAAACATAACGCCTTGGAGCCTAAAGAAACAATGTATTGGAGCCTAGATAAACATATTATATTGGAGCCTAAAGAAACATAATGTATTGGAGCCTAGATAAACATATTATATTGGAGCCTAAAGAAACATAATGTATTGGAGCCTAGATAAACATATTATATTGGAGCCTAAAGAAACATAATGTATCGGAGCCTAAAGAACCATATTATATTGGAGCCTAAAGAAACATAAAGCCTTGGAGCCTAAAGAAACATAATGTATTGGAGCCTAAAGAAACATAAAGCCTTGGAGCCTAAAGAAACATAATGTATTGGATCCTAGATAAACATATTATATTGGAGCCTAAAGAAACATAATGTATTGGCTCCTAAAGAAACATAATGTATTGGAGCCTAAAGAAACATAATGTATTGGAGCCTAGATAAACATATTATATTGGAGCCTAAAGAAACATAAAGCCTTGGAGCCTAAAGAAACATAATGTATTGGACCCTAGATAAACATAAAGCCTTGGAGCCTAAAGAAACATAATGTATTGGAGCCTAAAGAAACATAAAGCCTTGGAGCCTAAAGAAACATAATGTATTGGAGCCTAGATAAACATATTATATTGGAGCCTAAAGTAACATAAAGCCTTGGAGCCTAAAGAAACATAATGTATTGGAGCCTAGATAAACATATTATATTGGAGCCTAAAGAAACATAATGTATTGGAGCCTAGATAAACATATTATATTGGAGCCTAAAGAAACATAATGTATTGGAGCCTAGATAAACATATTATATTGGAGCCTAAAGAAACATAAAGCCTTGGAGCCTAGATAAACATATTATATTGGAGCCTAAAGAAACATAAAGCCTTGGAGCCTAAAGAAACATAATGTATTGGAGCCTAGATAAACATATTATATTGGAGCCTAAAGAAACATAATGTATTGGAGCCTAGATAAACATATTATATTGGAGCCTAAAGAAACATAAAGCCTTGGAGCCTAAAGAAACATAATGTATTGGAGCCTAAAGAAACATAACGCCTTGGAGCCTAAAGAAACATAATGTATTGGAGCCTAGATAAACATATTATATTGGAGCCTAAAGTAACATAAAGCCTTGGAGCCTAAAGAAACATAATGTATTGGAGCCTAGATAAACATATTATATTGGAGCCTAAAGAAACATAATGTATTGGAGCCTAGATAAACATATTATATTGGAGCCTAAAGAAACAATGTATTGGAGCCTAGATAAACATATTATATTGGAGCCTAAAGAAACATAAAGCCTTGGAGCCTAGATAAACATATTATATTGGAGCCTAAAGAAACATAAAGCCTTGGAGCCTAAAGAAACATAATGTATTGGAGCCTAGATAAACATATTATATTGGAGCCTAAAGAAACATAATGTATTGGAGCCTAGATAAACATATTATATTGGAGCCTAAAGAAACATAAAGCCTTGGAGCCTAAAGAAACATAATGTATTGGAGCCTAAAGAAACATAACGCCTTGGAGCCTAAAGAAACATAATGTATTGGAGCCTAGATAAACATATTATATTGGAGCCTAAAGTAACATAAAGCCTTGGAGCCTAAAGAAACATTATGTATTGGAGCCTAGATAAACATATTATATTGGAGCCTAAAGAAACATAATGTATTGGAGCCTAGATAAACATATTATATTGGAGCCTAAAGAAACATAATGTATTGGAGCCTAGATAAACATATTATATTGGAGCCTAAAGAAACATAATGTATTGGAGCCTAGATAAACATATTATATTGGAGCCTAAAGAAACATAATGTATTGGAGCCTAAAGAAACATATTGTATTAGTGCCTAAAGAAACATAATGTATTAGTGCCTAAAGAAACATATTGTATTAGTGCCTAAAGAAACATATTGTATTAGTGCCTAAAGAAACATAATGTGTTGGAGCCTTTCAGAAGTTGGACCCTAAGAAACAATGTTTTTGAGCCTGAAGAAATTGGATTTCAAAGAAACATTATGTGTTGGAGACTAAAGAAATGTAATGTATTGGAGACGAAAGAAACATAACATATTGGATACTAAAGAAACATACTGCATTGGAGCCTAATGAAACATAATATTTTGGAGCCTAAAGAAACATAATATATTGGACCCGAGATAAACGTAATGTATTGGAGCCTAAAGAAATTGGACTCGAAGTAAACATAATTTATTGAAGCCTAAATAAACATAATGTATTGGAGCCAAAGAAACAATGCATTGTTTTTGTTCTACGTTTTGTATTTCTTTGCTTGGCCGGGTGTGGCTGTCTATCGTTGTCTCTGATTGAGAACCATACTTGGGTAGCCTGTTCCCACCTGTGTTTGTGGGTAGTTGTTTTCTGTTTTGTGTATTGCACCTTGCAGAACTGTTCGTTTGTCGTTTTGTTGTTTTTTTTGTTCAATATTCGTATTGATTAAAAGGTATTATGAATACTTACCACGCTGCACCTTCGTCTTCTCCTTCTCCCAACAACAGCCGTTACACAAAAGAAACATGCTCTATTGGAGCCTAAAGAAACACAAAGTGTTGGAGCCTACAGAAAAATAATCATTGGAGCCTAAAGAAACATAGTGTATTAGATCCTAAAGAAACATAATGTATTAGAGCCTAAAGAAACACACTGCATTGGAGACAAAAGACATTGGACTCTAAAGAAACATAACGTATTGGAGCCGAAAGAAAGTTTGTTTTTTGGAGCCTAAAGAAACATAATGTATTGGACTCTAAATAAACATATTGTATTGGAGCCTTAAGGAAAGATAATGTATTGGAGCCTAAAAAACATAGTGTATTAGATCCTAAAGAAACACAATGTATTAGAGCCTAAAGAAACACACTGCATTGGAGACAAAAGACATTGGATTCTAAAGACACAATGGATTGGACTCTAAAAAAACATTTTGTATTGGAGTCTTAAGGAAAGACAATGTATTGGAGCCTAAATAAATGTAATGTATTGGAGCCTAAAGAAAGTTAATATATTGGAGCTTAAATAATCATAATGTATTGGAGCCTTAAGGAACACAATGCGTTTGTAACGCCGGGTGAGTGATGGGTGAGGAGTCAGACGCAGAGAGCAGAAAGTGAACGGGAAAAACGCTTTAATGTCCTCTTTCAAAGTAGCAGGTCCAAACTTGGGTTAAGCCCTAAACACAGGTGCAAACAAACCCAAAACCACTGTTACAAAAAACCTTGACAGCGAAAACCCAAAAGACAACGATACACCACTAACGTAACACTAACTTAACAGCCGAGCGCCACCTGAACAGGAAGGGGAGCCACCTTCGGTGGTATTCGTGACAGCGTTGGAGCCTAAAGAAACAATGTATTGGTGCATAAAGAAATTGGATTCTAAAGAAACATAATGTATGTGGATCCTAAAGAAACAATGTATTGGAGCCTGAAGAAATTGGATTCTTAAGAAATAATTTGTATTGGAGCCTAAAGAAATGTAATGTATTGGAGACGTATAAAACACTACACATTGGAGACTAAAGAAACATGCTATATTGGAGCCTGAAGAAACATTTGGTATTGGAGCCTAAAGATACACAAAGCGTTGGAGCCTAAATATACATAATTATTGGAGCCTAAAGAACATTCCAATTTCAGGCTAGGAAATTTGTGGGGCGGACGTTAACTGTCGTCCTGCAGTCCTTTTGGGGCACCTAGGTTGAGTGACTAAAATCAAAAGATCAGTGTTGTTCATAGACTTGGAAAATACTGATAACCGTCCCTGTCTTTGCCATGGAGTTAATTCCTTTATTGCACTTTCATTTCTAATTAGCATATTTGGCGCAGACATCGTTACCCTGGCACAGATAAGTCACTGCTGACTTTTTTGAACAATCACTTGTTCGAACTGTCATCTAAAGGTCAGAGTTGCTTCATGTCTCTCAGAGCAACTGCTGTCACAATGGAATATGTAGTGTAGCAATCTTTACAGTAACATACAAAGCCATTTAAATGCATTACATTTGTAATGGCATGTCCTGTAGTGGGCTCTTTAATATTCTGCTTTCAAATCCAATTATAGAATCCATGCTAAATGGTGATTTGGAATCATGTACATTTTGTTTGTTGGCCAGAGCAGCTTGAGTTTCTGTGAGTACAGCATTCAGAATTTCAATAAGGATGTGATGAATAGAAGGATCAATAAAATAAGTCTCAAATCTGGCTATTTTTATACTATAAACATTTAATAGCATTAGGGAAGCCAATTACATTTATGGACAGTAAAATAATAGTTTAGCGCAGTTCAACAAGAGTATGTCTGTAGGAATGTCAAAAAACAATGTTAAGAACCCAATGTTAAGAACCCAATTTCAAACAAACACACACATCATTACTTATGCAATTCAACATAATTTACTTATGCAAGGTAAATCATATTGTGTGATTGCACATTATAAGGGTTTGACAGACCGCAAATTGGACATTGTTACCCAAAGTTGGCTTTAGAACCAGGACACTCAATTTATACTGAACAAAAACACAAACACAACATGTAAAGTGAGGATCCCATGTTTCAACAGATTAAATAAAAGATTCCATAAATCTTCTATATGAACAAAAATCTTATTTC
This sequence comes from Oncorhynchus gorbuscha, assembly GCF_021184085.1. Lineage (NCBI taxonomy): Eukaryota > Metazoa > Chordata > Actinopteri > Salmoniformes > Salmonidae > Oncorhynchus > Oncorhynchus gorbuscha. Next base: position 23,303,408 of record NC_060195.1, read on the forward strand.
TCTCAAATGTTGTGCATATATTTGTTTACATCCCTGTTGGTGAGCATTTCTACTTTGCCAAGATAATACATCCACCTGACAGGTGGGGCATATCAAGAAGCTGATGAAATGTCATGATCATTACACAGGTGCACCTTGTGCTGGGAACAGTCAAAGGCCACTCTGTGCAGTTTTGTCACCTAACACAATGCCACAGATTCCTCAAGTTGTGAGGGAGCCCCATGGACGTCCCGGTCGAGGCCGGCTGCGACAGAGCCTGGGCGCGAAACCAGAGTCACAGCTCTTGGCACAGCTAGTGCCCTAGACAACTGCTCCACCTGGGAGGCTACACCTAGCAACTTCACACAGCCATTGAAGAGTGGTGGGACAACATTCCACAGGACATAGTCAACAGCCTATGTGAAGGAGATGTGTCATGCTGTATGAGGCAAATGGTGGTCACACAAGATACTGACTGGTTTTCTGATCCACGCCTCTACTTTTTTTAAAGGTCTTTGTGACCAACAGATGCATATCTTTATTCCCAGTCATGTAAAATCCATAGATTAGGGCCGAATAAATGTATTTCATGGCCGACTGGCCGACTGATTTCCCTATATGAACTGTAACTCAGTCAAATTTTTTGAAATTGTTGCATTTATATTTTTGTTCAGTGAACATATGGCAAACTAAAACAGAGCACATATGGCATATACCCAAGACAGTCAGGCAGGTCAAGTGAACACTGGGCCAGAGTCCTGGGAAAACAAATGAAGGGGGCATTTCACCAGGGAGCTAGAAAACATTAATTTGACCGTTGTATTATTTTGATTTAATACACTCCTAACATCCCCACTGATAAAAGTGTGACATGAGAGTTGGTTGATGACCTTATGATTATGTAATTAGTACATGTATTATCTGGTGGATTGTACTCCAAACTGAATGTTGATACTAATTTCTCAGGGCACATGCATAAAATCCACAATGCATTTATAATGAATACTATAGATCAGTCAGTAAGCCATTACCACTGAAAGCAGGCTATGTTACTCCTACATTATGCATTACAAAAGATGAGTAGTAATCAAGATGTGGGATGAATGAAGGTAGTTCACCTATGCAGTTACCATTGAAAAAAAATGTGTCAATTCTGGTCTACTTAACAGGGTGTCTCCCATAGAGAACCAGAAATAAAATGTAAAAAAAAAAATTGGGGGGGGGCCATCAAGTGGTTTATCTCTCTTCCCTTCCATCTCTGGTACTAATATAAAAATCACTCTTCCTTAGTAAAATAATTTAATCACATATGCCATTTGAATATAAGTACAAAACAAAAACAAGGCCACTTTGTGGAGAAAATTACACATACTGTAGATCACAGGAAATGCCTTAGATTTATTCAATGGTTATAAAGCCATGGGACTGCATGGGTACATCCACCACCCATAAGTGTATCACGACAAATTGAACAATGTGCAGTTTTCATTTTCAGTTCCAATTCTTGCATGTAGCCTAGTTCTGTTAAAAAAGTTCAGTGTGAACAGAACAAAGGGAATTATAACAAAGGGGTATGAACCACAAATGAAAAAAGAGCACCCAATGAAATCTGTATGATGAAAGTTAAATTAAAAGTATGCTGTTTTTTTGACCCATGCCTTATTCAACCTGGCTCACAGCATAAAAAAAAGTCATAATTAGCAGAACAAAGTGACATGACACAGAGGACAGACAGAAGGTACCCCAAATACATGGGCCAGATGCTACTTTAATCTTTTATAATCTTTTATCTTTTATGTATTTTTTCAGTTCAATAATTTACCAAAGTCCCTTCATTAATACATATGAATGTTGTATAATTTGGATGCCAGCCTTTTGATCTCACCTCAGTGTCTAGGGCGCACAGATGTAGGATCTTAGTTTGACCTTCATTGTCACAGCATAATAATCCTGCAGCAAAAAGATTTGAAAGTTTAGTCCATAATGTTGCTTGATCGGTGGTTAGGAGATTAGCTAGCCAAAAGTAGGCTACATGAAAAGTGCAATACCGTTAATATAACTGTGTTAGTCTGGGTTTTCAGTGTACTTATGTAAATCACGAAGTTCCTCTACATTTCCTGCAGTGCAGGAATATTCTCAGCAACACAGTGGTCAAATTAAGATCCTACATCTGTACCTTTGTTCTGTTTTATGTTGGGATTCCATTTCGCTACATAATTTGAGTCCTTTTTTTGGGGCACAAATATGAATCAATTGAGTTGTTAAAGGTATGTGTTTTACAATGATCATTTGCTCCATTGTGTTTTATATTATTACAGTAATACTGTATGTTTCAATTCAAGTGCTTTTCTAGTCCAAATTAAAACCTTCTCAGGAGACTATTAAACTATTTTCTTCTTATCTATGGTTATCCAGAATACTTTTCTCAGTGATAAGGCCAGTGGATTAATCCTACAGCCCTGCCACTGGTGAAACAGCGTTTATACTGCTAATTCAAACAACCAAGAGAGTGATGCAGCCCTATCAACCAATCCCTATTGTTTCATCTTCAAATGCTATGCCCATGCCCTGAACTGTGTAGTGATTATCCTACTGTAGTAAGGTCTGTTTTGATCTCAGATTGGTAATGTTGCTGGATGTGTGTGTCTGTGTATAGGTGAAGGTTTGTTGCTCCTGGTTTCGCTGGTATTATGTTCATAAGAAACATGTGAGTCTACAGTCGGCTTAAACCAGCTGTCCCTCTTTTGGCCAGCTTCCTCGGGAGAAGCTCTAAGGACACTCCTGACCTGTAAAATGACGAACCAAAATCTAAAACTGACCCGTACCTTAACCCTAATCTTAAATTAAATTAAATGTTATTCGTCACATGCTTCGTAAACAACAGGTTTAGACTAATAGTGAAATGCTTAATTAATGACGATAACAGGGCTATATACACAGGGTACCAGTACCCAGTCGATGTGCAGGGATACGAGTGTAATTGAGGTAGATATGTACATATAACTATGAATAAAGTGACTAGGCAACAGGATAGATAATAAATAGTAGCAGCAGCGTATGTGATGTGTCAAACATTTTTTTAGGGTTCTGAGGTCCTGGTTTGCAGGGAGCTCGGCCTCTGTAGCACCTTGCACTTGGATGCCAAGCAGTTGCCATACCAAGCGATGATGCAGCCAGTCAATATGCTCTCAGTGGTGCAGTGGTAAAACTTTTTGAAGATCTGAGGGCCCATGACAAGTCCTTTCGACCTCCTGAGGGGTAGAGGCGCTGTCGTGCACTCTTCACAACTGTGCTGGTGTGTGTGGAACATGATAGATCTTTAATGATATGGACACTGAGGAACTTGAAGTTCTCAACCCGCTCCACTACAGCCCCGTCGATGTGAATTGGGGCGTGCTCAGCCCTCCGTCTCCTGTAGTCCAAGATCAGCTCTATTGTCTTGCTGAGGGAGAGGTTGTTGTTCTGGGACCGCACTGCCAGGTCACTGACCTCCACCTTGTAGACTGTCTCATTGTCGTCGGTGATCAGGCCTACTACCGTCGTGTTGTCAGCAAACATAACAATGGTGTTGGAGTCGTGTGTGGCCATGCAGTTGTCGGTGAACAGGGAGTACAGGAGGGGACTAAGCACACACCCCTGAGGTGCCCCAAACACTTACCCTTTTACCCTATCCTTAACCTAATCTTATTCAATTATTCAATTATTATTATTAAAGTTCACAGAGAATCACACATACAGATCACCCTGTTGCAGATTCAATGCATGAGATGTAAAACAATGTGTATTTGAGGTATAAAAAGGCTCCTGAAGTTTGTAATTTCCAGTTAGAAATTTGAGACTTGACCATCCCTTACGAAAAATGTATCAACATTTACGAAAATTTAGATGAATTATAATCCACATAATAATTCACAATTTTTCTGCTGTAGCAAACTGGCTCAAGTTAAGATCTTACATCTGTACTGAATGTGGAGACTAATGGTGTCTGACTAATTGTCACGCATAGGTGTAATAGGTGGCAGGGAAGTCAGGCGCAGGAGAGTCAAATGGAGTGTAAATATGGAGTCTTTTAATAAAGTTCCACGAGTATGCTCCATAACAATAAATGTACAAACAAACAAAACATGGGTATGAGGATCGGACGCGCACCTATACAACAAACACACTACACTGACAACAAATCAATCTCTGACAAAGACATGAGGGGAAACAGAGGGTTAAATACACAACAGGTAATGAATGGGATTGAAAACAGGTGTGTGGGAAGACAAGACAAAACCAATGGAAAATGAAAAAAGGATCAATGATGGCTAGAAGACCGGTGACGTCAAACGCCGAGCACTGCCCGAACAAGGAGACTAATCCTCATGAATCTCTTAACATCTTAACAAGCTAGAGTCCTCGACATTACTAACATAGTAAGAAAGTGAATGATAGGCACTTTTCTTATAAACTGCATGATACACATCATTTTTCACATGTACACTAATTGTCTACATTTGTAACACCTCATGGCCCCTTATTACAGCATAGTACACTGGTTTGCCAGGATAAGTGTTGCTGATTCTTGACATAAGTACTCTCTCTGAGGGAGAGAACCTTACAGGTTCAAAATGTATTCACACTATATTATTTGCAACCTTTACTTGGGAGATTGTTATTACTGTTTTCACAATTGTTCTACTGAAGACCTGAGTCCTAATGAAACATTGATCAACGATACATTGTATAAGCTTGGTTTTCTGTTTGTTGTTTTCTGTCTTGGTTGGTGAGTTGTGTAATCATTCATTATTCATTTACATTGATATTACGAATCAATTACCGCCTACAAACTTCAAGCACTTCCTTCGTCATCGTCACAAACAAACAGAATCAGTAGAATACAATATCACTTCCTCTCTTAGGAAGTTTATTACTAGAATTTAGGCAAATTATATTGATTACTGGTAAGGGTATGATTTACAGCTTCCAGCTGTGTGGTATAGCTGTTTTGAGCATCTTCTCAAAGTGTCTCTGTATAATTTGCTCTCTTAACAGTTGATAAGAGGAGTGCCTGCTGGCCTTTCTACACAGGGGCTCTTCAATGGGAAGGAATGAACATTCCCATTCCGGGTTCTCGAGTTCTGAAGAAAACTTTAGATGATTACATGTTGATTAGGCTACATGTTGAAGCATACCATTTAGAGTGGGTGATCTGGTCAGAAAAACCTAATAGTCACACTGAAGCTCCTTGAGGGGAAGATGTCTGTCACTATACTCCTTAGCTCTGAGCTAAGCACTGTATTGACCTCAGGTCTGAACTCAACATTGGCCTTTAACATTGGCCTTTGACTGTGCACTATCACTCATGTATTATATTGCCCTTTTTAATCATTGATTGGATGCTGATTTATTGTCAATAATGTCTAGGGGAGGGCTAATCACTCTTTTTGTTATTGGTCAGTCATCATTTATTTAAATCTAATTATATAAATGTCTTTTTGACATTGATGTTCTGTTAGGAGATTTGTAATAGGGGATGTTCATTTTGGTGGAGAGGTTGACGGGCGTCATAGACATTTATTTGATGTTCTGTCCTGCAATATCTCTATTTTGTCAGGTCGTTCAATATAGAATGTAATACTAATGTGGACAGGAGACATTCTTGTCCTCATCCTTGTCCTCTACCTCTTGCCATGCTTATTTTGTTGACGTTTGCATATGGTTCAGAGTTCAGAGTTCATTCTAAACACCAGCACAGCAGGACCTAGGCAAAATGGATTTAATAGCCTACATATATCAGCAGATAATCAATATTATAAACTGTGTGGTTTGATCTCTGAATGCTGATTGACAGCAACACCAAAAAGTTCATAATAGCAAAAAAAGTGCTTCGGGGAGTTGTGGTAGATATACCATGGCTAATGGCTGTTCTCTGTGTTGCGTCGTGCATAAGAACACTCCTCAGCCGTTGTATATTGGCCATATACTGCACCTCCTGGGGCCTAATTGCTTAAATAATCCTCTCCTTAATTTAGGTGATTTATGACTTACACTTTATCAGAGGGGTGCCTGTTATGGTTGTCATGTGACTCTCCCTTACAGAAAGGAGTAAACATACTCATTAAGCCATGATGTCTTAACGCTCTTCACCCGATCTCTTTGAAAACACATGAAAGAACCTGCATTTACATATTCATCATCCAGCAATTAAGACACCTGCCAAGAAGTAAAAAACTGAAGATATGCAATTCCAAGGACTCCATGTTCATGAACAAGGAGATGGAAACAGATTTTGCACCCAAGTCCAGTTTCCAATCGCATTCATCACATATCACAAACAGCTAGCTATATGCTGCAAAGGATCAGCACTTTTAAAAGGATTGTGGAGCAAGAATACCAGCTATGCTCTTAACAGCAAGCTATTTAATTTCTACAGCTTGTGCGTCCTCACATTTGCTCACTCATCCAAACAAAGGTCAAAATAAAGGTTGAATCGGGACTAATTAGAACAACAAGGGGAGATCTCTTGAGCTCTGTGATTCCAACTAGGACCATACGGGCTCTGCTGGAACCTCTACCAAGCAACACCTGCAGCTGAAGTGACTCAATAGAATGCTTCATTACCTGTATTGTACCACCTCGCTTTTCCCCTTCACAGGCACTCTGACACTTTCTCAGAGCGAGCTTTGTGAGCTTGGATCTCACTGCTAGAGAGCTTCCTGTTGGCTCCATCTCTGTGCAGTTAATTGGTTTATTCAGCAAGATTCCCAGTAGTCCCTGGTTAGCTTCATGCCATTTCTCAATGGTTAAGACCCTATCCACCGCTCAAGTGTCCAATCCATTCAAGTGCCATTGGTTTGAAATGAATAACCCTACATGCAATGAGAAGGAGTGTGAAATGATAAGAGCACTAAAATCCGTTGTGCGATAGTCAAGAAATGGCAGTCTGATATCACATATCACAACACATTTTCATGACAGTGGGAAGTTTACTTAGGAAGAGTGGTTGTCTCATCCTGGTTGCTAGATGGAAATCAATACTCCAGTTTACTCTCACATAAACCAATAGGCCCGCTGAAGCAAATTCCAAAGAAATAACCAAAGAGAGTTACTTTAATAAATGTAAGCTACATATACTCAAGACTATCTGCATTCATCTGTAATCATTCACCAGAACTCTCAAAATGGCTTGCCAAAAATTATTTGTAATATTGACCAGAGGCATTTCATAATTACTATCTAGTGTCATATAGACCAGCTGCATTTCATAATTACTATCTAAAGTCATATTGATCAGCTGCATTTCATAATTACTATCTAAAGTCATATTGATCAGCTGCATTTCATAAATACTATTTAGTGTCATATTGATCAGCTGTATTTCATAATAACTATCTCGTGTCATATTAAACAGCTGTATTTCATAATAACTATCTAGTGTCATATTGAACAGCTGCATTTCATAATTACTATCTAGTGTCATATTGATGAGCTGCATTTCATAATTACTATCTAATGTTATAATGATCAGCTGCATTTCATAATAACTATATAGTGTCATATAGACATGCTGCATTTCATAATTACTATCTAATATCATATTAATCAACTCCATTTCATAATTACTATCTGGTGGCATTTTGATCAGCTGCATTTCAAATTTACTTTCTAGTGTCATATTGATCATCACTATTTCATAAATTCTTTTTAGTTTCATTTTGATCAGCTGCATTTCATAATTACTATAGATTTTCATATTGATCAGCTGAATTTCATAATACATATCTTTTGTTATATTGACCAGCTGCATTTCAAAATTACTATCTAATGTCAAATCGATCAGCTTTAATTAATAATTTATTTAGAGTGTCAAATTGATCAGCTGCATTTCATAATCACTATCTGATGTCATGTTGATCATCACCTGCATTTCATAACTACTATCTAAAGTTGTATTGATCAGCTTTATTTAATGTTTACTGTCTGGTGTCATATTGACCAGATGCATTTCATAATCACTATCTAAAGTTGTATTGATCAGCTTTATTTAATGTTTACTGTCTGGTGTCATATTGACCAGATGCATTTCATAATCACTATCTAAAGTTGTATTGATCAGCTTTATTTAATGTTTACTGTCTGGTGTCATATTGACCAGATGCATTTCATAACTACTATCTAAAGTTGTATTGATCAGCTTTATTTAATGTTTACTGTCTGGTGTCATATTGACCAGATGCATTTCATAATCACTATCTAAAGTTGTATTGATCAGCTTTATTTAATGTTTACTGTCTGGTGTCATATTGACCAGATGCATTTCATAATCACTATCCGATGTCATGTTGATCATCACCTGCATTTCATAACCACTATCTAAAGTTGTATTGATCAGCTTAATTTTATATTTACATTCTGGTGTCATTTTGATCAGCTGCATTTCATAAATACTATCTAGTGTCATATTGAACAGCTGCATTTCATAAATACTATCTAGTGTCATATTGATCAGCTTCATTTTATATTTACATTCTGGTGTCATTTTGATCAGCTGCATTTCATAAATACTATCTAGTGTCATATTGATCAGCTTCATTTCATAAATACTATCTAGTGTCATATTGATCAGCTGCATTTCATAACTACTATCTAGTGTCATATTGATCAGCTGCATTTCATAACTACTATCTAGTGTCATATTGCTCAGCTGCATTTCATAAATACTATCTAGTGTCATATTGATCAGCTTCATTTTATATTTACATTCTGGTGTCATTTTGATCAGCTGCATTTCATAAAAACTATCTAGTGTCATATTGATCAGCTGCATTTCATAAATACTCTCTAGTGTCATTTTGATCAGCTGCATTTCATAAATACTATCTAGTGTCATTTTGATCAGCTTCATTTTATATTTACATTCTGGTGTCATATTGATCAGCTGCATTTCATAATACTGTCTAGTGTCATATTGATCAGCTGTATTTCATAATTATTATCTGGTTTCATATTTACCAGCAGCAGTTCAAAATTATAGTCTAATGTCATGTGATCATCACCTGCATTTCATAATTACCACTGGCTTCCAGTTGAAGCTCGCATCCGCTACAAGACCATGGTGCTTGCCTACGGAGCTGTGAGGGGAACGGCACCTCAGTACCTCCAGGCTCTGATCAGGCCCTACACCCAAATAAGGGCACTGCGTTCATCCACCTCTGGCCTGCTCGCCTACCTACCACTGAGGAAGTACAGTTCCCGCTCAGCCCAGTCAAAACTGTTCGCTGCTCTGGCTCCCCAATGGTGGAACAAACTCCCTCACGACGCCAGGACAGCGGAGTCAATCACCACCTTCCGGAGACACCTGAAACCCCACCTCTTTAAGGAATACCTAGGATAGGATAAAGTAATCCTTCTCACCCCCCCCCTTAAAATATTTAGATGCACTATTGTAAAGTGGTTGTTCCACTGGATGTCATAAGGTGAATGCACCAATTTGTAAGTCGCTCTGGATAAGAGCGTCTGCTAAATGACTTAAATGTAAATGTAAAATGTAAATAATTACAATCTAATTTCATATTAATTATACAGCTTCATTTCATAATACTATCTAGTGTAATTTTGACCAGATACATTTCACAATTGCTATCTAAAGCCGTATTGATCAGCTGCATTTCATAATGACTATCTAATCTCATATTAATCAGCTGCATTTCATAATTACTCACTAGTGTCATGTTAGTCATCTAAATTTCATAATTACTATCGAGTGTCATATTGATTAGCTGCGAATTCATAATTACCATCTAATGTCATATTAATCAGCTGCATTTCATAAATACTACCAAGTGTCATATTGATCAGCTGCGTTTTATAATTACTATGTAATGTCATATTCATCAGCTGCATTTCATAATTGCTATCCAATGTCATATTGATCAGCTGCATTTCAAAATTACATTTCATTATTACGATCTAATGTCATATTGATCAGCTGCATTTCATAATTACCATCTAATGTCATATTAATCAGCTGCATTTCATAAATACTACCAAGTGTCTTATTGTTCAGCTGCATTATTTATAATTACTATGTAATGTCATATTGATCATCTGCATTTCATATTTACTATCTAACGTCAAATTGATCAGCTGCATTTCAAAATTACTGTATTGTCATATTAACCAGCTGCATTTCATAATTACTTCTAGCTTCATATTGACCAGCTGCTTTTCATATTTACTATCGAGTGTCATATTGATCAGCTGCATTTCATAATCACTATTTGATGTCATATTGATGAGCTGCATTTCATAAACACAATCTAAAGGCATGTTGATCTTCACGTGCATTTCATAACTACAATCTAAAGTCATGTTGATCTTCACGTGCATTTCATAACTACTATCTAAAGTCGTATTGATCAGCTGCATTTCATAATTACAATCTAAAGTCATGTCGATCTTCACCTGCATTTCATAACTACTATCTAAAGTCGTATTGATCAGCTGCATTTCATAATTACAATCTAAAGTCATGTTGATCTTCACCTGCATTTCATAACTACTATCTAAAGTCGTATTGATCAGCCGCATTTCATAATTACAATCTAAAGTCATGTTGATCTTCACCTGCATTTCATAATTACTATCTAATGTCGTATTGATCAGCTGCATTTCATAACTACTATCTAATGTCATATTGATCAGATGCATTTCATAATTACTATCTAATGTCATATTGATCAGATGCATTTCACAATTGATATCTAGTTTTATATTGATCAGCTGCATTTCATAATTACTTTCAAATGTCAGATTGATCAGCTGCGTTTCACAATTACTGTCTATTGTCATGTTAAATAGCTGTATTTCATAATTACTATCTAATGTCATGTTGATCAGATGCATTTCATAATTTCAATCTAATGTCATATTGAACGGCTACATTTCCTAATTACTATCAAGTTCTATATCGATCACCTGCATTTCATAATTCACAAGGTTATCATTAGTATTTGAGGAATCCAACCTTCACCATATGTTTTGTTCTAAGAGGATAAATACTGGTACATTAATATTAGTTACATGGGGGTTTATGACTTAATAAGAAAATTGTGGTAGTACATTAAGTATGAGTCATTGACATTATATGCACATTTCCTCTTATTTATGACTCAAATGTCAATGTGGCTATAATATAGCAGCGAGCAGAAAACACCGACCGTAGCGTTACAATGGATTAAGATTAACTTCACTTTAGTCCTCCATAGTTACAGTTGAAGTCGGAAGTTAACATACACCTTAGCCAAATACATTTAAACTCCATTTTTCACAATTCCTGACATTTAATCCGAGTAAGAATTCCCTGTCTTATGTCAGTAAGGATCACCACTTTATTTTAAGAATGTGAAATGTCAGAATAATAATACAGAGAATGATTTATTTCAGCTTTTATTTCTTTCATCACATTCAGAGTGGGTCAGAAGTGTACATACAATCAATGAGTATTTGGTAGCATTGCCTTTAAATGTTTTAACTTGGGTCAAACATTTCGGGAAGCCTTCCACAAGTTTCCCACAATACGTTTGGTGATTTTGGGCTTTTCCTCCTGACATAGCTGGTGTAACTGAATCAGGTCTGTAGATCTCGTTGCTCGCACATGCTTTTTCAGTTCTGCCCAAAATCTTCTATAGGATTGAGGTCAGGGCTCTGTGATGGTCACTCCAATACCAGGACCTTGTTGTCCTTAAGCCATTTTGACACAACTTTGGAAGTATGCTTGGGGTCATTGTCCATTTGGAAGACCCATTTGCAACCAAGCTTTAACTTCCTGACTGATGTCTTGAGATGTTGCTTCAACAATTCCATATCACTTTCCCATCCTCGTGATGCCACCTATTTTGTGAAGTGCACTGATCCCTCCTGCAGCAAGCACCCCCACAACATGATGCTGCCACCCCCGTGCTTCACGCTTGGGATGGTGTTCCTCGGCTTGCAAGCCATCCCCTTTGTCCTCCAAACATAATGATGGTCATTATGGCCAAACAGTTCTATTTTTGTTTCATCAGACCAGAGGACATTTCTCCAAAAACGACAATCTTTGTCCCCAAGTGCAGTTACAAACCCTAGACTGGCTTTTTTATGGTGGTTTTGGAGCAGTGGCGTCTTCCTTGATGAGCGGCCTTCCAGGTTATGTCGGTATTGGACTCGTTTTACTGTGGATATAGATACTTTTGTACATGTTTCCTCCAGCATCTTCACAAGGTCCTTTGCTGTTGTTCTTGTATTTATTTGCACTTTTCGTACCAAAGCACATTCGTCTCTAGGAGACAGAACTTGTCTTCTTCCTGAGCGGTTTGATGGCTGCATGGTCCCATGGTGTTTATACTTGCGTACTATTGTTTGTACTGGTTAACGTGGTACCTTAAGGCAATTGGAAATTGCTCCCAAGGATGATTCAGACTTGTAGAGGTCTACAATTTTTTTATGAGGTCTTGGCTGATTTCTTTTGACTTCCCTATGATGTCAAGCAAAGAGGCACTGAGTTTGAAGGTAGGCCTTGAAATACATCCACAGGTACACCCCCAATTGACTCAAATCATGTCAATTAGCCTATCAGAAGCTTCTAAAGCCGTGACATCATATTTTGGAATTTTCCAAGCTGTTTAAAGGCACAGTCAACTTACTGTATGTATACTTCTGACCCACTGGAATTGTGATACTATGAATTATAAGTGAATAATCTGTCTGTAAACAACTGTTGGAAAAATTACTTGTGTCATGCACAAAGTAGATGTCCTAACCGACTTGCCATAACTATAGTTTGTTGACAAGAGATTTGTGGAGTGTTTGAAAAACAAGTTTTAATGACTCCAACCTAAGTGTATGTAAACTTATGACTTCATACTGTACATACAGAGGTTGGAGGTGGCTGCCCGTTGCGCAGTTGTTGTGGAGGGTTGAGTGCCTTACTCAGGTGCACATCGGCAGGCAATGGCATCTAGGATTTGATACCATCGACCCTCCAGTTTACTTCCTGACATATTCTTTCCATCAGACCCGGGATTCGAACTGGCAACCCTCTGGCTCGCCTCTCTAACCACTTGGCTACCTGCCTCCCAAACGTACATACATGTACCTGCCCCATTGTCAACATAGCTTTATTATGATATATATCTAATAAAGTTACTACTTAATGAATGTTCAATTGATATGTGTTCAACTGTGCACATTGTCTTTCACAAGAGGTACTGGTAAGTGTTGTGTTGGAGTGGAATTCATGATGGGAATAAAATGTGTGATAAAGGGAGCATAAAGCATCCAAGCTGTGTGAGAAACAAAGCGATAAGGAGTGTCCTGGGGAGAATAGAACAGTTATTCCGCACTGGGGGAAGATATCACCACTGCATTTGTGCTGCGTTGACCCGTTGCTCTGAGTTGAATTTCAATTCACTTCCTTCAGCCGTTCTTTTCCTTTCGTCTGCCCCCACTCTCTATAGATCTCCCATACCACACATACACTCCAATGAGCCCCAGGAGCTGCTGCCTGCTGATGTACTATGCTGCCAATTGCGTTAAGGGAGATAGGAAATGCAATGCGTTTCTGGTGTGCTTTGGTGGGCTCCCTTGTGTGTAGAACAAAATCACTTAAACACCCACAGAGGGAAAGACAGGGTTCAGTTAAGGAGACAATAGCATGGGTATGCTGCTTCCACCTTTGAAAAAGTACTGAGGTAATGCTATTTGGCTCTCAGCAAATCAAGCGGGTATGCTAACTTGCTAACTTAAATTGGGAAGGCAAAAATAAAACAACCTTGATCTAGTTACAACTTATAGCATACCATAGAATTGTAGTTGCAACTTCTCTGAGGCTAAGAAACAAGGCCCAGGGGGTGTGACCCCTTTCCACACAGGAAAACCCAAGTTGCCTTATTGCTAAAATAAACTGGTTACCAACATAAATAGAACAGTAAAATAGTATTTCTTGCATCATACCCATGGTATATTGCCTGATATACTGTACATACAGCTGAAATACTGTTTCAGCCAATCAGCATCCAGGACCAAAACTACCCGGTTTATAATTGGTTTTATTGCTCACAGTCCTGACCTGCAGATGTCAGAATACAAACTCAAAGCCAATTAAAATCCAAGGGGATGAAAACCTAATGATTACTTTGTTTGGCTTTTCTTCTTATTCTATATCTGTATTTCCAAGCACAGACAGTGCTGATGTGTTGAATATCAAGTTGAATACTTGAATGACTCATTGTTTTGACTCCGCAATTAAATTCCCCATTAAGCCATTTAAACAAGGTACCCTGAAACTCAGCCTGTAATCATGAGAGACGTATGGATGAGATGTAGAGAGGCATAGCTATCATGTCTCTCCATGCAGTGTCATGGCTTAGCTCAAGCTTAATGGGCCTGCTGGTGCTAATGGAGTCATGTCATCCACAGATGCTCTTAATCATGACTCTACCACCAACCTGCCAGACGCCTCTTCTCCCTCTACTCCGTCATCGCAAATGTGTTGAGAGAAGCGGGCTGTCTGCCTGCCTGCCTGCCTGCCTGCCTGCCAGTGTCATTCTGCACTCTCTGCGTGACTTTGCACCACCTCTCTCCCCCCGTGGCTCCTGTCACAGAGCGTACCGGTTCATCGGCAGTGCTAATGTGCATCATCAGTGTGAAACTAGCATTCATCCAATCCTCACAATAATGTATTTCCCTCAACCGCCAAAGTCAAATTTGTTTTTGAAATGTAAGGTTCTTCATCATGGTAAGTTTTACTGTATAATTGATGTTCAGGGTTTTCCTCTAACATAATTTACAGATGAATATGCATCGGCACGCTTATGATTCTTTCATATAAAAGTTTAATAAACACTAATGCAGTTTTGTAGTGAATACTCTAAATGGCTTCCACATTTTCCCTGACAACCCTTTTCCATTCAGACATCACGGCTTGAAAGTTTTACTTGAACAATTACTCTTTCTAGGGGGAATCATGATCAATGCTTTAATGATAAATGAAGAGTATATCTGGCTATATGTCATTTTCATTTGTTTGACACGCACCTTTGACGCTGCGTTTTTTTAACGTTGCTTGTTCAATGGCGATACATCCTGACTGAAGCATAGCAACAGGTTCCAAAAGGGTTCTTCGGGTGTCCCCACATGAGAACACTTTTTTTGGCTCCAGGTAGAACCCTTTCGGTTCCACATAGAACCCTCTTAGAAAAGGGTTCTACATGGATTCCAAAAGGGTTCTTCAAAAGGGTTCTCATATGGGGACAACAGAATAACCCATTTAGGTTCTAGATAGCACCTGTTTATCTAAGAGTGTGCACATGCAGCGGAGGGAAGTGGATTCTATGAACAACTTTAGCATACACTCAATATAGCATTGTACAGTACAGTGAGAAACAGCAACCACATCCAAGGAAGGCAGCATGTTTTCAAATGACCCACTCCCGACCCCGGGAGGTAGTGACGAGAAATAACAATGCAGGACTCTTTCGAGGCACAGTAATTGAAATGAAAACACTTTAAAGCCATTATACATAGACAGATTGCCACCAAACAGATGATTCATAGTTTGTATTTTCAACACGTTGCTCTACTAACCCAATACCCACTTCGTTTTGACTAAACAGACCAATGACACATGGGGTAATATGAGAAAAATGACTCTGAGAAAATGATTCCACAGGAGGATCTCATCCATTAATCCAATTATAATATCTATAATAAACATTTTGATTATAAGCGAGATACAGATTTAATCTAATGATGCCAGCTGAGTGAGGATTTACGTGACCATTTGCTTTAGTTTTTCTCAATGGGTTCCCTATAGACCCTATACAGAAATATACAGCAGCCAGAGCATGAAAACCCCTTGAAAATGCAACATGAGCTGCTGCATAGATATGGGTTCATTTTGATTTACTTACTGCTGGAATGCATCATCATCATTCCACATCATGAGGTTCACTCCTTTAATTTCCATTAGTAAATACTAAGGAGACTGCAAGACAAACATGTAAAAATGAAGAAGAAATAGTATTGTGAAACTTATAGCCAAAATGAAACTATGCAGCATTGCTCAGGGTAAACACAAGGAAAAAAGAAAGAAAATACAAAATATCGATTTAAATTCAGTGTATAAAAGAGTGTATAAAACATTTTTAAAAACTGGGTGGTTCGAGCACTGAATGCTGATTGGCTGACAGCCGTGGTATATCAGATCTTATACCACAAGTATGACAAAACAGTTATTTTTACTGCTCTAATTAAGTCTGTAAACAGTTTATAATAGCAATAAGGCACCTCGGGGGTTTGTGATATTTGGCCAATATATCACGGCTAAGGGCTATTCTTATGCATGACGCAACGCAGAGTTGGCATTATACCACACCACGCTGGCCTTATTGCTTAAATTAACCTGCTCTTTCCATGACATTGACTAACCGGGTGAATCCAGGTGAATGCTATGATCTCTTATTGATGTAATTTGTTAAATCCACTTCAATCAGTGATTTTTAGCATTGAGACAATTGAGACATGGGATTTACAGTTGAAGTCGGAAGTTTACATACACTTAGGTTGGAATCTTGAAAACTCGTTTTTCAACCACTCCACAAATGTATTGTTAAGGACAACAAAGTCAAGGTATTGGAGTGGCCATCACAAAGCCCTGACCTCAATCCTATAGAAAATGTGTGGGCAGATCTGAAAAAGCATGTGTGAGCAAGGAGGCCTACAAATCTGACTCAGTTACACCAGCTCTGTCAGGAGGAATGGGCCAAAATTCACCCAACTTATTGTGGGTAGCCTATGGAAGGCTGCCCGAAACGTTTGACCCAACAACTTCAAGGCAATTCTACCAAATACTAATTGAGTGTATGTAAACTTCTGACCCACTGGGAATGCGATGAACGAAATTAAAGCTGAAATAAATAATTCTCTCTACTTTTATTCTGACAGTTCACATTCTTGAAATAAAGTGGGGACACAGAAAAACTGAGTTTAAATGTATTTGGCTAAGGTGTATGTCAACTTCTGACTTTGAATCGGGCACGGTAGTGGATGCCAGGCGCATCAGTTTGAATGTGTCAAGAACTGCAACACTGCTGGGTTTTTCATGCTCAACAGTTTTCTGTTTATATCCAAAATGGTCCACCACCTAAAAGACATCCAGCCAACGGCAAGCCAGGGGTAGAAAACGGGTCATTGATGAAAGAGGACAAATTGTGCAGAGCAACAATAGGGGCTACATTTAGTCAACTGACAGTCCAGTACAACATTGGTGCCCAAAGACACATAAAAGAACACACAAATCATCATACCTTGACACGAATGGGGTATGGCAGCCAACGACCTTACAGAGTTCCACTTATTTCAGACGAAAAACAAGAAACTGTGGTTGCAGTGGGCTAAGGAACGAAAACACTGGACACTGGAGAATTGGAAAAACAGTTCCAGGTCTGATGAATCCCGCTTCTGGCTGTTTCACCGGAGGCCTAGGGTATGAAGAAAACCACATGAGTACATGTATCCATCATGCCGCGGGTCATTTCAGGCTGGTGGTGGTGTCATGGGCCCCTTGATAAAAGTGGAGCAATGTTTGAATGCCACAGGATATCTGAACATCATTGTCAACATCATTGTATCCTTTCATGGCAGCAGTGTATCCATCTGCAAATGTATTTTTTAGCAGGATAATGCCCCACGCCACAATGCTAGTATTCTCCAGGAATGGGTCCACAAACATGACAGTAAATTCAGATTACGGTAGGTCATCATTGTAAATAAGAATTTGTTCTTGACTGACTTGCCTAGTTAAATAAAGGTTTAAAAATTAAAATAAATACTGCAGTGACCTGCCCAGTCACCAGATCTCAATCCAATTGAGCATCTGTGGGATGAGATGGAATGAGCTATTCGGAGTAAAGATCCACTACCAGCCAACTTGACACCGTGGGAAGCATTGCAGTGGAACACTTTCGACACCTTGTAGAGTCCATGTCCTGACAAACTGTTCTGAGGACAGAAGGGGGTGCAACTCAATATTAGGAAGGTGTTTCTAATGTTTTGTACACTCAGTGTAAACCTAGTTAATGTCAAGAAAGTCCAAGACAATGTTGATGCTGCAGTACTCCACTGGTATAAACTGTCTCAAAAGATGAAGTGCTCATTTTGTTAACAAAACATAGCATAGATGACTACAGAGCCATAAATAAATGGTTGTTACCATGGCATTATTTTTCTGCCAACGCTGTAATCCACTATTGTGCAGTAAGTATACTGCTTTTGAAAACCATTTAAGTAAATTGCCATATATTTAGAGAATGTATTTTAAATGGTTAGACATTCAGTTTTATTTTTACATTTACATTTAAGTCATTTAGCAGACGCTCTTATCCAGAGCGACTTTTATAGTATTGTTTAAATATTCCCAATGTAATATTAATGGAGAGCTGCCATAGATGGCTGCCATAGAATGTAGTGTCAAATAAATGCACCATAATGCAGAAACCTCATTGGCCCAACTCTCTAGATACATGGTTCTGGGCTCACTTATACAAGGACTCAACTTGATCAAATGTACATGAAGACACTTCTCTGCATCTAACTGTCTATTGTCTCTTACAAACTTGTTACAAGAACGTTGATGAATCATGATTCAGCATTTTTTTGCTATTGAGTTTTGCTATTGAAACCAATCAGATTTTGAAAGATTCTGTCTTGTCATCAAATTTGATGTAACAAATGTTCAGCATTGGTGCTACGATAGCTCTATGCTAGCCGGGACTTTCAATGAAAGTTCAAAATGCAACTGTCAATGTCAAATGTATTGTCAGACTTCCAAATTATTTTGACCAATCAGTCCATGGAATTGACAAGAACTTCTACAATATAAATGTCCACTGCTGTGAAAAGTTCCTTGTGTTCAACCTGGGGCAGGAGATCACTCCCTGTTTGTAATGACAAGCCAGACATCTGAACTATAATCTAATACATCTGAGCAAACCTTGATCTACAGAGCCACTTTCTACACTATTATCTATCAGTGAGAGTAGTCAGCCGTTGGCATGGTTCCAGCAGGTACCAAAGTAAAATTAATCTGTTTTATGAACAATATACAGTCCTTCCTTTTGAAATCGGAAGCAATTCATCGATGGAGCAGCTGAAACTGCTGTCATTGAGAAGAATTAGAGATGTTGGAATGCCTGATATGAGATATGGCAGAGACCATTATAACATAGGGTCGTTGAATGGCTACACTGGTTTTTTCATCATTGGATATGACATTAAAAGCATCTTGAGCTACTGCTGGGGAAGAATCTATACATTTTAGCACTGTGTCGAAGTGAATAAATGTAATAATGGCTAATTGTTGCCCTTCATTAAGTGAATAATGTTGCTGGCTAACTATGTACACACATTGGGCATATGATCAACGGATATACCCACTTAAATGTCCAATGCAGACATTTTTATTATCTCAATATCAAATCCTTTCTGGGTAACAATTAAGTACCTTACTGTGACTGGTTTAAATTATAATTGTAAAAATTAACTAAAAATAGCTTCCTAGCAATGAGCAATTTCTGATGCAAGAATTTTGCTAGGAACGTCTGGCAGTGGTTAGAGTAGGGAGGGGAAAACAGAAACTGTGCTGTTATTGGCAGAGCGGTTTGGAACTTTCTTTCTTATTGGTGTATTAACACATTTATGGTGTGTTAATGTCACCATGGAAGAGGCCAAATCTCCCTCCAAATAAAACAGGCTGGAATTTCAGGGTTTCTTTTCAAACAGCTCTTACACTAAAAAGGGCCTTATCATCATTTTCACAATTTAATCTGTGGGAGCATCTGTAGGGTGCGATGGAACAAGCTATTCTGATTAGAGATCCACTACCAGCCATCTTCATACAGCTGTGGGAAGCATTGGAGTCAATATGGGCCAGCATCCCTGTGGAACGCTTTCGACACCTTGTGGAGTCCATACCCTGACGAATTGAAGGGGGTGCAACTCAATATTAGGAAGGTGTTTCTAATGTTTTCTAGTCTCAATGTATATAAAACACAGAACAATCTAATGTTTGACTACTTTGGGCCTTTTAATGCTTCCAAATGTCTAATTAGTCTAACGAAGAGAAGCTGTATATAACACTGTGCCAGTTAATTTAGTTTGTTTTCAACTGTTCAGCCCACCCAGCCCCTTGACACCTATTCACTGAATGTGCACATGTGCATTGTATTATTCCTCCTAAATAATTACTTTCCTAAAAAGACAAAGAGGAATTATTTATGATTATTTCTATATTTCTATTAAAATGTCCCTTCATTGTGCGGTTAGCACAAGCCAACCCCTGCTCTGTGTTTATTGCTGACAAGCCTCACCGGGACCTATTAGCCTATGCTAATCATCGGTAACTGAAGAATAGAGGAAATTATTCTAACCCACACAGTCTTCTCTCTGGGCATCCGTCATCTGCTGAAAAATAAAGTTATGATTCAATTATACCATTTGCGGTAGTTCAGGGCTAACATGCTGGGATAGTTGCTTTCCTTGCTAGGCTGGCTGTGATACAATTAGCTTCTGAACTTTCGCCGGATTGTAAAACAGATAGAAGATATGAAGAAGAAAGAATACGCTCTAATTCATACAATAGGATAGAAATGTTATAGTCATAAACCAATGTCAGTGTCAGTTACATGAAGGTCAAATTTGCTGTCCTTAGTTGTGGACACTTCTGTTTTGTCTTTATATAGTGTACAGCAGGATCGAACTAACTGGGGCCTGGTTTGCCCCACCAGAAGGTTCCAGAAAAAAATGGAAAACTGTTTTAGTCAAGTGAATGCACCCTTTAGTTCAGAGAACCGTGGTTACACGAGTAACCTGGAATATTCGCTAAATGCGGCTGTAACAAACAGAGTGGTTTCTGTTTTCTTCCTACAAATTTGGCTCTAGCTTTTGAACGGTTGGAGCTTTGAACTATTATGACCCCATTCCTGAAAGTAAAGTTAAGGCAGGAACAAATACATGTCAGGAACATGTACACATGTTCTATCTCCCTGCACAACGCTCACCAGCCATGCAGGAGACGTTAGAAGGGACTGTGACAAAACTGCAATTGAAAGCAATGCAGAACATTCTACAGACACAATTAGCTGATGATCTTTTCCTGAACTTTCCAATACCTTCCGGATGCATGAGTGTGGTGCAACCACCATCACATTTTCATGGTTAACTGAAAGCCTGTCGTTACTGAACATCAGTCGTCACCATCTGCAATACCCTCTTTGCGTATGGGCTCGGCTGGCACAAGACCTAACTTGCACCCCCCCAGGCCATTATGACACCAGAATACCACGGCCTGCTTAGCAGACCACCCCAGAGATTTCATAGGCACCTAACACCTACCTTTTGTGAAGGTTTCAGCGGCGAGCTAGTCCAGTCACAGAGTCGCTCAACAGTTTCTGTTACCAAAGTGCGTTGCCATGGGATCAACCTCAAGCCGAGATCTGTCATGGATTCCACAGGCCTGAACATGCACAGCTCGCACTGCACACAACTCAGACCCCCATAGTAGCTGAGGACGCACACCGCAACTTTTTGGCTGATGCACCGTGGCACTTTTTGAGATGAACTTTCAGCCCCCTCAATTAGCAAAATGTACAGAATCACAATGTTGCGTGTCATGCTCTCCCAAGAACTGCCCACCAACACCAGATTGTAAGTCAAAGCCAAGGTCATGTTCTGACAAATTCTGTTAGCCAAAAGGGATACGAATGTCCTGAAATGTCTATTAATCGACAGGAGCCCCTCAACAACTCATTAGGTATGGTGCAACCATCATCTCATTTTCATGCTTAACCGAAAAAAGACCAATTTTCCAGGACTGACACCTGACTTTACTGAACATCAGCCATCACCATCTGCAATAAATCAAATCAAATCAAATTGTATTTGTCACATACACATGGTTAGCAGATGTTAATGCAAGTGTAGTGAAATTCTTGTGCTTCAAGTTCTGACCATGCAATAATATCTACCAAGTAATCTAACCTAACAATTTCACAACAACTACCTTCTACACACAAGTGTAAAGGAATGAATAAGAATATGTACATATAAATATATGAATGAGTGATGGCCAAACGGTATAGGCAAGATGCAGTAAATGGTACAGAGTACAGTATATATATATATATATATATGAGATGAGTAATGTAGGGTATGGAAACATTATATAAAGTGGAATTGTTTAAAGTGGCAAATGTACATTTATTATATACATTTACCCATTATTAAAGTGGCTGGAGTTGAGTTAGTATGTTGGCAGCAGCCACTCATCGTTAGTGATGGCTGTTTAACTGTCTGATGGCCTTTGAGATATAAGCTGTTTTTCAGTCTCTCGGTCCCCTCTTTGATTCACCTGTACTGACCTCGCCTTCTGGATGATAGCGGGGTGAACAGGCAGTGGCTCAGGTGGTTGTTGTCTTTTTGGCCATCCTGTGACATCGGGTGGTGTAGGTGTCCTGGAAGGCAAGTAGTTTGCCCCCGGTGATGCGTTGTGCAGACCTCACTGCCCTCTGGAGAGCCTTACGGATGTGGGCGGAGCAGTTGCTGTACCAGGCGGTGATACAGACCGATAGGTGCATCTGTAAAAGTTTGTGAGTGTTATTGGTGACAAGCCAAATTTATTCAGCCTCCTGAGGTTGAAGAGGTGCTGCTGTGCCTTCTTCACAACGTTATCTGTGTGGGTGGACCATTTCAGTTTGTCCGTGATGTGTATGCCGAGGAACTTAAAACTTTCCAGCCTCTCCATTACTGTCCAGTCGATGTGGATGGGGACTGCTCCCTCTGTTGTTTGCTGAAGTCCACGATCATCTCCTTTGTTTTGTTTACATTGAGTGTGAGGTTATTTTCCTGACACCACACTCCGGGGGCCCTCACCTCCACCCTGTAGGCCGTCTAGTCGTTCTTGGTAATCAAGCCTACCACTGTAGTATCGTCTGCAAACTTGATGATTGAGTTGAAGGCGTGCATGGCCACACTGTCATGGAGTGAACAGGGTGTACAGGAGAGCGCTGAGAACGCACCCTTGTGGGCCCCCAGTGTTGTTACCTACCCTCACCACCTGGAGGCGGCCCGTCAGGAAGTCCAGGACCCAGTTGCACAGGGCGGGGTTGAGACCCAGGGTCTCATGCTTAATGATGAGTTTGGAGGGAACTATTTTGTTAAATGCTGAGCTGTAATCGATGAACAGCATTCTTACATAGGTATTCCTCTTGTCCAGATGGGTTAGGGCAGTGTGCAGCGTGGTTGCGATTGTGCCGTCTGTGGACCTATTGGGGCGGTAAGCAAATTGGAATGGGTCTAGGGTGTCAGATAGGGTGGAGGTGATATGGTCCTTGACTAGTCTCTGAAAGCACTTCATGATGAGAGAAGTGAGTGCTATGGGGCGGTAGTAATTTAGCTCAGTTACCTTTCTTGTGTACAGGAACAATAGTGGCTCTCTTGAAGCATGTGGGAACAGCAGACTGGGATAAGGATTGATTGATTATGTCAGCTGGTCTGTGCATGCTCTGAGGATGTGGCTGGGGATGCCGTATGGGCCTGCAGCCCTGTGAGGGTTAACATGTCTAAATGTTTTACTCACGTTGGCTGCAGTGAAAGAGAGCTCACAGGTTTTGATAGCCGGCCGTGTCAGTGGCACTGTATTGTTCTCAACGCGAGCAAAGATGTTGCTTAGTTTTTCTGGGAGCAAGACATCATGGTCCAAGACGGGGCTGGTTTTTCTTTTGTAGTCCGTGATTGACTGTAGACATTGCCACATTCCTCTGTATCTGAGCCATTGAATTGCGACTCTACTTTGTCTCTATAATGACTCTTAGCTTGTTTGATTGCCTTGTGGAGGGAATAGCTACACTGTTTGTATTCGGTCAAGTTTCTGGTCACCTTTCCATGATTAAAAGCAGTGGTTCGCGTTTTCAGTTTTGCACAAATGCTGCCATCAATCCACGGTTTCTGGTTGGGGAATGTTTTAATTGACGCTGTGGGTACAACATCACCGATGCACATGGTAATAAACTCGCTCACCAAATCAGCGTATTCATCATTGTTGTTGTTCGACGCTATGCAGAACATCTCCCAGTCCACGTGATCGAAGCAATCTTGAAGCGTGGAATCCGATTAGTCGGACCAGCATTGAACAGACCTGAGCACAGGTGCTTCCTGTTTTAGTTTCTGTCTATAGGCTGGGAGCAACAAAATGGAGTCGTGGTCAGATTGTCCAAAAGGAGGACGGGTGAGGGATTTATATGCGTCGCGGAAGGTAGAATATCAATGATCCAGAATGTTGCCAGCCAGGGTCGTGCAATCGATATGCTGATAAAATTTAGGGAGCCTTGTTTTCAGATTGGCCTTGTGAAAATCCCCAGCTACAATAAATGCATCCTCAGGATATGTGGATTCTAGTTTATATATAGTCAAATTAATTTTTTGGAGGGCCGTCGATGTGTCTGCTTGGGGGGGGAATATACACGACTGTGATTATGAACGAAGATAATTCTCTTGGTAGATAATGCGGTCGGCATTTGATTGCGAGGAATTCTAAGTCAGGTGAACAAAAGGACTTGAGTTCCTGTATGTTGTTATGATCACACCACGTCTCGTTAATCATAAGGCATACACCCCCCGCACTTCTTCTTACTAGAGAGATGCTTGTTTCTGTCGGCGCGATGCGTGAAGAAACCAGGTGGTTGTACCGTCTCCAATAGTGTGTCTCGAGTGAGCCATGTTTCCGTGAAACAAAGAACGTTACAGTCTCTGATGTCTCTCTGGAAGGCAACCCTTGCTCGGATTTAATCTAAGGAACTTGAAACTTCCGACCCGCTCCACTACAGCCGATGTTAATGGGAGCCTGTCTTGCCCAAATTTTCCTGTAGTCCACGATCAGCTCCTTTGTCTTGCTGACATTGAGGGGGAGGTTGTTGTCCTGGCACCACACTGGTAGGTATCTGACCGACGACCATCAGAGCCGGTGTAGTATGATTCAATCTTAATCCTGTGTTGATGCTTTGCCTATTTGATGGTCTGTCTGAGGGCATAGCAGGATTTGTTATAAGCTTCCGGATTCGTGTCCCTTGCCTTGAAAGCAGCATCTCTAGCCTTTAGAACAGTGCAGACGTTGCCTGTAATCCATGGCTTCTGGTTGGGACACGTACGTACGGTCACTGTGGGTATGACGCCATCGATGCACTTATTGATGAAGCCGATGACTGAGGTGGTGTACTCCTCAATGCCATTGAATGAATCCCCGGAACCTATTCCAGTCCGTGCTTGCAAAACAGTCCTGTAGCGCAGCATCCACATCAACTGACCTCTTCCGTATTGAGCTAGCCACGGGTAATTCCTGCTTTTGTTTTTGCTTGTAAGCATGAATCAGGAGGAAATAATTATGGTCAGATTTGCCAAATGGAGGGTGAGTGAGCGCTTTGTATGCGTCTCTGTGTGTTGAGTAAAGGTGGTCTAGAATTGCATCATGCTGGTCGAAATGAGGTAAAATGGATTTAAGTTTGCCTGCATTAAAGTCCCCGAGCCACTAGGAGCGTCGCTTATGGCCAGGCATGTTCTTGTTTGCTTATGGCCTTATATAGCTTGTCAAGTGTGGTCTTAGTGCCAACATATGTTTGTGGTGGTAAATACATTGGCTAGCAAAAGTTCTCACACCCCCTGGCATTTTTCCTATTTTGTTGCCTTTTTGGGGGGTTTGTATCAATAGATTTACACAACATGCCTACCACTTTGAAGATGCTAAATATTTGTTATTGTGAAACAAACAAGAAATTACACAAAAAAACCTGAGCAACTATTCATCGCCATTTTACATTTACATTACATTTACATTGTCGACATTTTACTTTGTATTGCCACGTTTTTCAGCAATTACAGCTGCAAGTCTCTTGGGCTATGTCTCTATAAGCTTGGCACATCTAGCCAATGGGATTTTTTCCCATTCTTCAAGGCAAAACTACTCCAGCTCCTTCAAGTTGGATGGGTTCCACTGGGGTACAGCAATCTTTAAGTGATACCACAGATTCTCAATTGGATTGAGGTCTGGGCTTTGACTAAGCCATTCCAAAACTTTTAAATGTTTCCCGTTAAACCACTCGAGTGTTGCTTCAGCAGTATGCTTAGGGTCATTGTCCTGCTGGAAGGTGAACCTCTGTCCCAGTCTCAAATCTCTGGAAGACTGAAACAGGTTTTCCTAAAGAAATACCCTGTATTTAGCGCCATCCATCAGTCCTTCAATTCTGACCGGTTTCCCAGTCCATGCCAATAAAAAACATCCCCACAGCATGATGCTGCCACCACCATGCTTCACTGTGGGGATAGGGTTCTCGGGGTCATGAGAGGTGTTGGGTTTGTGCCAGACATAGCGTTTTCCTTGATGGCAAAAAAAGCTCAATTTTAGTCTCTGACCAGAGTACATTCTTCCATATGTTTGGGGAGTCTCCCACATGCCTTTTGGCGAACACCGAACGTGTTTGCTTGTTTTTTTCTTCAAGCAATGGCTTTTTTTCTGGCCACAGTTCCGTAAAGCCCAGCTCTGTGGAGTGTACGGCTTAAAGTAGTCCTATGGACAGATACTCCAATCTCCGCTGTGGAGCTCTGCAGCTCCTTCAGGATTATCTTTGGTCTCTTTGTTGCCTCTCTGATTAATGACCTCCTTGCCTGGTCCGTTAGTATTGGTGGGCAGCCTTCTGTTGGCAAGTTTGTTGTGGTGCCATTTTCTTTCCGTTTTTTTATAATGGATTTAATGGTGCTCAGTGGGATGTTCAAAGTTTCAGATATTATTTTATAACCTGTAACGGCTGTCGGTGGAAGAAGGTGAGGACCAAAACGCAGCGTGGTACTTGTTCATGTTATTTATTTAAACTGAACACCATCAAACAATGAGACAAAAAGCACAACCGAAACAGCTCCGTCAGGTGCAAAACATACTAAACAGAAAATGTAATCACCCACAACTCAAGGGTGAAAACAGGCTGCCAAAGTATGGTTCTCAATCAGGGACAACGATTGACAGCTGCCTCTGATTGAGAACCATACCAGGCCAAACACAGAAATAAGAACATAGACTGCCCACCCAACTCACGCCCTGACCGTACTAAAACATAGACATAATGTCATGTTTTGTCTTATATCATCTTGTCATTTTGCTTTTCCCTCTTCGTTTTCCTCCTGCTGGTCTTTTTAGGTTCGTTCTCCTCTTTTTCTCTCTCCCTTCCTCTCTCTCTTCTCTCTATCGTTCCGTTCCTGCTCCCAGCTGTTCCTATTCCCCTAATCAATCATTTAGTCTTCCCACACCTGTTCCTTATCTTTTCCCCTGATTAGAGTCCCTATTTCTTCCCTTGTTTTCCGTTCCTGTCCTGTCGGATCCTTGTCTATTGTTCACCGTGCTGTGTCTGTGTATCGCCCTGTCGTGTCGTGTTTCCCTCAGATGCTGCGTGGAGAGCAGGTGTCTGAGTCTGCTACGTTCAAGTGCCTTCCCGAGGCACCTGCAGTTCTTGATCGAGTCTCCAGTCTGTTCTCGTCATTACGAGTGGAATTATGTCTTATGTTTGTAGAAATACTTTACTGGATTAAAGACTCTGTTTTCGCCAAGTCGCTTTTGGGTCCTCATTCACCTGCATGACACATAACAAAATAACTAAGGTCAGAACGTGACATAACCCAACCCTGATCTGTACTTCTCCACAACTTTGTCCCTGACCTGTTTGGAGCGCTCCTTTGTCTTCATGGTGCCACGTGTTTAGTGGTGTTGCACACTGTGGGACCTTTCGTGGTGTATATATATACTGAGATCAAGTGACACTTAGATTGAACACAGCTGGACTTTATTTCACTAATTATGGGACTTCTGAAGGTAATTGGTTGCACCAGATCTTATTTAGGGGCTTCATAGCAAAGGGGTGAATACATATGCATGCAACACTTTTCTGTTATTTATTTTTTAGAATTTTTTTAAACAAGTCGTTTTTTTCATTTACAGTGCCTTGCGAAAGTATTCGGCCCCCTTGAACTTTGCGACCTTTTGCCACATTTCAGGCTTCAAACATAAAGATATAAAACTGTATTTTTTTGTGAAGAATCAACAACAAGTGGGACACAATCATGAAGTGGAGCGACATTTATTGGATATTTCAAAAAAATGTAACAAATCAAAAACGGAAAAAAACACTGACGTTTCCAAAACTGCAAAGATATTGTCTGTGAGTGCCACAGAACTGATGATACAGGCGAAAACCAGATAAACATCCAATTTGGAAGTGCCACATTTTTTTAACCGCCTCATGCCAATCACTCCGTATATGGCTGTGAATGAGCTACAAATGAGCTTATGTTTTCCACGCATTCCCCAAGGTGTCTACAGCATTGTGCCGTCTTTTTAGGCATTTCCATTGGAGAATAGCTGTAAGGGACCATATTTGGCGAGTGGTCACATGGTATCTCCCGGAGAAAATCTCGCGTAAAATACTGAGGTAGCCAAAAGGCTAAGCTTGTGTTTGAATATATTTACTTCATTTCATTTGCGATTTTCATGAATAGGAAAAGTTGCGTTATGCTAATGAATTTGAGGCTATGATTACACTCCCGGATACAGGTTTGCTAGTCGCAAGAAGTTTAAATCATCCATTTTGTTTTCCAATGATTGCACGTTGGCCAATAGATGGTAGTGGAGGTTTACTAACTCGCCTACAAATTCTCAGAAGGAAGCCTGACTTCCAACCCCTTTTTCTCCATATTTTCTTCATGCAAATGACAAAGATTTGGGCCTGTTCCCAAGAAAGCGCAAAATAAGTAAAAAAAATAAGTTACAAACAACGCAAAAAAAGCTAACAAAATAGCACAGTTGGTTAGGAGCCTGTAAAACGGCAGCCATCCTCTCCGGCCCAACTCTCTCACTCAGTAGGGATACGATCAATTCAAGATGACTCAACAGTGTCAACTCACCAAATACAATACTTTTTGATGCATCCCACCCGCCACCTTGCCCAACAAGACCCGAAGGCCTCCCTGACTCACATAGCCAGAGCCAGGGATTCATTTGTGATGAAGTCTCAGAGGACTCCTGGCCGAAGCCAGGGATCTGTTCAAGGGAGGACAGTGGAAGTGTCCCCACTCATAGGGAAGGCACACTCTAACCATCCGAGCTCACTGCCTCCCCGTCTGTTCAAAATAAGTCCCTTTAGTACAGAAAAACCCTTATGCTAAACAGTTTTGCCAGTCGTTTCCTCTGCCCACGACTCACCCCCAATAGACATAGTAGCCTGTCGTTGCCAAACACTTAACCTTTCTCACTTTCCGGGCTGTCATAATGTACGTAGTGATTGTTGTGTATCAAGCTGCCTTCACAGCAGTCACAGCCTCCAGTATGTTGGAGGCCATTTCGTCCCGCACTGTAACATCCAGCAAAAAAAGCATTACCATCTTTCACAAACACCTGGTCATTACAATTCCCAGGCACAAGTGATGCGGCACATTTCTTTGGTGACGTGCCATCCGGTGCTTTTGACTTCATCATCTAACAGGTCACACAATTTGTGATGCCACTTGATGTAACTATCCTTCCCCGCAGGACACTGCCCGAGAATGTGCGAACAAGACTCAGTTCCAGATAGGCAAATTAACCCCAACCCTAACCATTCCCTGCCCACCCTTCAGCAAATCAGATTACGCCAAAATTTTGCTCCTCCCCACCTATCAGCTGAAACTTCAGTAGAAAGCACCAGTGGTAAGGACTGTTCAACGTTGGTCTGACCATTCAGAATCTATGCATTAAGATTATTTTGATCAAGCAGACTGGGAAAAGGCTCAGAATAGTTTCACCGTATACACTGACTCTGTTACTGGGTTCATCAGGAAGTGAACAGAATATTTTGTTCCCACTGTGACAATTAGAACTAATCCAAATCAAAAAACGTGGATAGATGGCAACATTCACTCAAAACTGAAAGTGTGAACCACATTATTTAACTTCTTATGGGCAGGTGGGATGGTAGTGTCCCACCTGGCCAACATCCGGTGAAATTGCAGAGTGCAAAATTCAAACTACAGAATTATAAATATTTAACTTTCATAAAATCACAAGTGTAATACATCAAAATGAATCCCAAACGTTACTAATTCACTTTTCCAAACAAGTCAAAATGAAGTTTTTAATCAAACCTTAGGTGCCCTAAAATGTAAATAAACGATCAAATTTAAGAGGGAGAATTTATTATTGTCTCTACCGGAGAAAAATAACGGTCTCATTCACGCGTTTGGAAACACTACAGCCAAAATGGGAGCTACGTAGAAAAACTACAATTTCCAAAAACCAGCCTGAACCTCTTTCTAAAGACTGTTGACATCTAGTGGAAGCCCTAGGAACTGCAATATGGGAAGACTTCGCCTCATAATAAAAGTGACAGCCATTGAAAATAGTGGTAGGTTGAATTTATTTTGGGGGGGGATGGTTTGTTCTTGGGGTTTCGCAGTTTTAGAAACTTTAGAGTGTTTTCCATCCAGATCTACCACTTATATGCATAGCCTAGCTTCTGGGCCTGAGTAACTGGCAGTTTGCTATGGGCATACTTTTCATCTGGAAGTGAAAATACTGCCCCCTACCCAAGAGAGGTTAACCATGGAAAGGTGACTGGGAACACGGACATGTACAAACAGACCAGCTATGACCTCCGTACGACAATCGAAAAGGGAAAATGACAGTACAGGGACAAAGCGGATATCATGTGGCAGGGACTCCATACAATCACGGATTATAAAAGTAAAGCCAGGCACGTCGCGGACTCGGATGCCTCACTCCCAGACAAACTAAATACCTTCTTCACTCTGGGATGGAAAACAACATCGAGCAGCCAACCGCTCACGAGGACTGTATGCTCTCATTCTCCATGGTCGACGTGAGTAAGTAAGTTAACCCTCGCAAGACTGCTGGCACAGACGACATCCCAGGCATGTGCAGACCACCTGGCTGGAGTGTTTACGGACATATTCAATCTCTCCGTATCCCAGTCTGTTGTCCTCAATTGCTTCAAGATGTCCACCATTGTTCATGTCCCCAAGAAATTGAAGGGAAGTGAACTAAATGACTCTCACCCCATAGCACTCAATTGTGTCAACATGAAGTGCTTTGCGAGGCTAGTTAAGAATAATATCACCTCCACCTTACCTAACACCATAGACCCACTACACCCATGGACAAGACAATCGCAATTGTACTACACACTGCCCTATCCCACCTGTACACCAGAAATACCTATGTAAGAATTATTTTCATTGTCCACAGCTCAACCTTCAACACGATATTTCCCTCCAAGCTCAGGGTCCTTTGTCTGAACCCCACCCTGTGCAACTGGGTCCTAGACTTCCTGACGGGCCGATCCCAGGTGGTGACCAGGGCAAAAAAAACTCTGCCCGCTGATCCTCAACACGGGAGCCCCACCGGGGTGCACCCATGGCTGCGTGGCCAAGCACGTCTCCAACTCAATCATCAAGTTTGCTGACAACACAACAGTGGTAGGCCTGATTACCAACAATGATGAGAATGCCTACAGGGAGGATTTGATTTTGATATCATTAGGATTTATTTTAGTCCTCATTTGGACTAATCTTCTAAGAGTCCCTAAACATTAAAATACAATTAAAAAAACGATCCCATTTTCACATACACATTGTTACAAACATACATAATACACTAACATATTTACCAATTGATTCTTCATCTACCATATTTCAGCACAACTTTCCAATGTATTATAATGTTTTAAAGAATTGTTTAAATGTATTTTTATATAATTGTTTCTGGTTTGCACAATTAAATTATCACATTTCTTGATTGCTCTGAATCAAAATATTAGTTTGCATTTTCTCTTTTCTGTCTGGAAAACTCATAGATTCTTATAGCCTTTAGCCGTACCCTTATCCTACTCCTCCTCTGTTCCTCTGGTGATGTAGAGGTTAATCCAGGCCCTGCAGTTCTTAGCTCCACTCCCCAGGCGCTCTCATTTGTTGACTTCTGTAATCGTAAAATCCTTTCATGCATGTTAACATTAGAAGCCTCCTCCCCAGGTTTGTTTTATTCACTGCTTTAGCACACTCTGCCAACCCGGATGTCCTAGCCGTGTCTGAATCCTGGCTTAGGAAGACCACCAAAAACCCTGAAATTTCCATCCTTTACTATAACATTTTCCGACAAGATAGAACTGCCAAAGGGGGCGGAGTGGCAATCTACTGCAGAGACAGCCGGCAGAGTTCTGTCATACTATCCAGGTCTGTGCCCAAACAATTAGAGCTTCTACTTTTAAAAATCCACTTTTCCAGAAACAAACCTCTCACCATTGCCGCTTGCTATAGACCACCCTCTGCCCCCAGCTGTGCCCTGGACACCATATGTGAGTTGATTGCCCCCCATCTATCTTCAGAGCTAGTGCTGCTAGGTGACGTAAACTGGGTCATGCTTAACACCCTGGCCATCCTACAATCTCAGCTTGATGCCATCAATCTCACACAAATTACAATGTACCTACCAGGTACAACACCAAATCCGTAAACACGGGCACCCTCATAGATATCATCCTAACCAACTTGCCCTAGAAAATACACCTCTGCTGTCTTCAACCAAGATCTCAGCAATCACTGCCTCATTGCTTGCATCCGTAATGTGTCTACGGTGAAACGACCACCCCTCATCACTGTCAAATGCTCCCTAAAACACTTCAGCGAGCTGGCCTTTCTAATCGACCTGGCCCTGGTATCCTGGAAGGATATTGACCTCATCCCATCAGTAGAGGATACCTGGTTATTCTTTAAAAGTGCCTTCCTCACCATCTTTAATAAGCATGCACCATTCAACAGAAATTTGAACCAGGAACAGATATTGCCCTTGATTCACAAAAAAACAGACTGCCCTTGACCAGCCCAAAAACATCCTGTGGCGGACTGAATTAGCATCAAATAGCCCCCGTGATATGCAACTTTTCTGGGAAGTTAGGGAACAATATACACAGGCAGTTAGGAAAGCTAAGGCTAGCTTTTTCAAACAGAAATTTGCATCCTATAGCATGAACTCAAAAATGTTTTGGGACGCTGTAAAGTCCATGGAGAATAAGAGCACCTCCTCCCAGCTGCCCACTGCATTGAGGCTAGGAAATACTGTCATCACCGAAAATTCACAATAATTGAGAATTTCAAGAAGCATTTTTCTACGGCTGGCCACGCTTTCCACCTGGCTACCCCTTCCCCGGTCAACTGCCCTGCACCCCAGCAGGGCAGCAACTTGCCCAAGTCTCCACCATTTCTCCTTCACCCAAATCCAGATAGCTGATGTTCTGAAAGAGCTGCGAAATCTGGACCCCTACAAATCAGTTGGGCTAGACATTCTGGACCCTCTATTTCTAAAATTATCTGCCGAAATTGTAGCAACCCCTATTACAAGCCTGTTCAACCTCTCTTTCGTATCGTCTGAGATCCCCAAAGATTGGAATGCTGCCGTGGTCATTCCCCTCTTCAAACGGGGAGACACTCTAGACGCAAACTGCTACAGACCTATATCTATCCTACCCTGTCTTTCTAAGGTCTTCGAAAGCCAAGTTAACAAACAGATCACCGACCACTTTGAATCCTACTGTAAATTCTCCACTATTCTTATCAGCAGACTAAACAGCCTTGGATTCTCAAATGACTGCCTCGCCTGGTACACCAACTACTTCACTGTGGTCCTGTGGTCCAGACCTCTGGCAGTCTCTATGGGGGTGCCACAGGGTTCAATACTCAGGTCGACTCTTTTCTCTGTATATATCAATGATGTCGCTCTTGCTGCTGGTGATTCTTTGATCCACCTCTATGCAGACGACACCATTCGGTATACTTCTGGCCCTTCTTTGGACACAGTGCTAACTAACCTCCAGACGATCTTCAATGCCATACAACTCTCCTTCTGTGGCCTCCAACAGTTCTTAAATGCAAGTAAAACTAAATGCATGCTCTTCAACCGATCACTGCCTGCACCTGCCCGCGTGTCCAGCATCACTACTCTAGAATGTTCTGATTTAGAAATTGTGGACAACTACAAATACCTACGTGTCTGTTTAGACTGTAAACTCTCCTTCCAGACCCACATCAAGCATATCCAATACAAAATGAAATCTAGAATAGGCTTCCTATTTCGCAACAAAGCATCCTTCACTCATGCTGCCAAACATACCCTCGTAAAACTGACTATCCTACGGATCCTCGACTTCGGCAATGTCATTTACAAAATAGCCTCCAACACACTACTCAACAAAGTGGGTGCAGTCTATCACAGTGCCATCCGTTTTGTCACCTAAGCCCCATATATTACCCACCACTGCGACCTGTATGCTTTCGTTGGCTGGCCCTCGCTTCATACTCGTCGCCAAACCCACTGGCTCCAGGTCATCTACAAGTCTTTGCTAGGTAAACCCCTGCCTTATTTCAGTTCACTGGTCACCAAAGCAGCACCCACCCGCAGCACGCGCTCCAGCAGGTATATTTCACTGGTCAACCCCAAAGCCAATTCCTCCTTTTGCCACCTTACCTTCCAGTTCTCTGCTGCCAATGACTGGAATGAACAGCAACAATTACTGAACCTGGAGACTCATGTCTCCCTCACTAACTTCAAGCACCTGCTATCAGAGCAGCTCACAGATCATTGCACCTGTACATAGCCCATCTGTACATAACCCATCCAACTGCCTCATCCCCATACTGTATTTATTTATTTTGCTCTTTCGCACCCCAGTATCTGTACTTGCAGATTCATCTTCTGCACATCTTTCACTCCAGTGTTTAATTGCTATATCGTAATTACCTCGCCACTATGGCTTATTTATTGCCTTACTCCATTATCTTACCTCTTTTGTACACACTATATAGAGACTATTTTTTCTACTGTATTATTGACTGTATGTTTTGTTCATTCTATGTGTAACTCTACTCTATGTGTAACTCTATGTTGTTGTATGTCAAACTGATTTGCTTGATCTTGGCCAGGTCACACTTGTAAATGAGAACTTGTTCTGAACTAGCCTACCAGGTTAAATAAAGGTAAAATAAATAAATAAAAAATAGATGGTGGAAAATCCATTCCTAGTATTTACTGAATGGTTGTCTCTTACCAACTGAATTCCATTGTGAATAGAGTTTGGCTGTTTTAAATGGTGTATATTATTAAATAACATAAGTGTGTTTTTTCAATTATCTTGTTGATTGATGACCAACCAAGAGCATTGCTTATGACTACAACAGAAAAGCCATATCTCCACCTTAAAACAATCCTTGCAGCTTTGTTCTGTTCAATTGCGGATACATTTCCCCAGACCACAGAACAGTCGTTTACCTTACTCCCAAGTAATGCTTGTGTTATTTGCTTAATAATCTTTCCTGGTAAATATTTAGCTATCCTTCTGAGCATGCATGCTGGTTTAATATTTGTTTTAAATAGATGAGTTATTTGAAATGACCATGATAAGCAGTTATCTAGCTGCAATCCCAGTAGTTAGGTTTCTGCCACTTCCTGAATTTGTACTCCTCCCATACTTAATTGTATCCCATGTTGTGTTGACCTTTTCCTAGTGGAAAAAAGTTTCCTTGTGAAGATGCTGGAGGAAACAGGTACAAAAGTATCTATATCTACAGTAAAACAAGTCCAATATCGACATAATCTGAAAGGCCGCTCAGCAAGGAAGAAGCCACTGCTCCAAAACCACCATAAAAATGCCAGACTACGGTTTGCAACATCACATGGGGACAAAGATCAAACTTTTGGAGAAATGTCCTTTGGTCTCATGAAACAAAAATAGAACTGTTTGGCCATAGTGACCATCGTTGTTTGGAGAAAAAAAGGGAGGCTTGCAAGCCGAAGAACACCATCCCAACTGTGAAGCACAGGGGTGGCAGCATCATGTTGTAGGGGTGCTTGCTACAGGAGGGACTGGATCAAAATAGATGGTATCATGAGGTGGGAAAAGTATGTGAATATGTTGAAGCAACATCTCAAGACATCAGTCAGGAAGGTAAAGCTTGGTTGCAAATGGGTCTTCCAAATGGACAATGACCCCAAGCATACTTCCAAAGTTGTGTCAAAATGGCTTAAGAACAACAAAGTCAAGGTATTAGTGGCCATCACAAAGCCCTGACCTCAATCCCATAGAAAATTTGAGGGCAGAACTGAAAAAGCATGTACGAGCAAGGAGGCCTACAAACCTGACTCAGTTACACCAGCTCTGTCAGAAGAATGGGACAAAATTCACCCAACTTATTGTGGGAAGCTTGTGGAATGCTACCCAAAATGTTTGACCCAAGTTAAACAATTTAAAGGCAATGCAACCAAATACTAATTGAGTGTATGTAAACTTCTGACACACTGGGAATGTGTTGATAGAAATAAGAGCTGAAATAAATCATTCTCTCTACTATTATTCTGACATTTCACATTCTTAAATTAAAGTGGTGATCCTAACTGACCCAAAACAGGGAAGTTTTACATGGATTAAAAGTCAGAAATTGTGAAAAACTGAGTTTAAATGTATTTGTCTAAGGTGTATGTAAACTTCCAACTTCAATGGTATGTATTATTTATTTATATGTTGCTGTCTGCATGTATTGGCCCTGGGGTCAGGACTCCGTAATAATGTTCATCTAACCCACATGCCCTAATATTCTAACAAGTGTATAAATCTTCTATGTAATTGTGGGATTCTTATATAATTATTTTTAAGAACTTCACAGGTACACTGGAACCTACAGTGAAGCTTCAGCCTGACTTGCTGGAAGAAAATCAACATTTATGCATGACATATAATCCGTATAGTAAATACTGCTCTGCTACAGAGATAACGTAGACAGATTAAAGTTTACATAAAAATATCAACCTCTACCTCTCGGTTGAACATAACACAGCTTTGTAATTAAGTTCTGCACTATTTTCATATTTCAATGCATTGCGATGAAATGTTTTACATTCAACCATTTCAATTGTGCTGTTACAGTAGACTATAGACCCATCAATCAATTCAACATTAGATCAACTGGAGATATACACTATGCAGAGAAGATCCAGAGCAAGTACAACACTTCCCATCTGCCAACATTCAATCGCTTTAAGGAATTTCAATCTCAAGGTTATGTAAAGAACAGTGGACATGTAACGGCATGTAGAAAAAAAATTGTAAGCTCAGTAAGTCTTCTAATATTTGGAACACTTTGTGTCCTCCTGTCATATTCTATCAGATGTTCTCTACAATGAGAAAAAAACTAGAGCACTGCAGCAAAGTTTGGAAAACTGATGTTTCTGTGGTTATACAAGCTATGTCATAACAAACATACCTCTAATATAATGTTTGGTTAACACTTTATTTGGATAGTCCATCTACAGACGATCAGTACCTAACCCTAGCTATCTACTAACCCTAACCCTAACGTTAACCCTTATCCTAACCCTTATTCTAAACCTAACCCTAACCCTAACCCTAAACCTAACCCTAACCTTACCACTTACTCTAGCCCTAACCTTAACCCAAACAAGCCGTTGCTTACCAACAGATAGTTTGTTGATAGTATGACCATCTGTACTACATCTAAAAATGAACTATCCAAGTAAAGTTTGACCAATGTTTGTCTACAAAGATAACTAACGCAGGGTAATGAGAAATCCTGTCTGACAGATATAATAACTAGGTACTGAATACATCATCATGACTTCTGTGTCTGATTTGGAGCACGTTACCACGTGTAAGAGGTGGACGCACTCTTCTTCTGATGCCTCATGAATATTCAACGTTGGATTTTCCCTGTCATGTCATGCATATATCTGTGCTTTGGCGTGTAAGATGAATCCTTTGCACATAAGTATTGAGATTCATCAAAGCAACAATCACTCAAACCAAACATTGGCTTGATATCCTAGTTATGCACAGGGTATACAAAACACGTGCTCTTTCCATGACATAGACTGACCAGGTGAATCCAAGCTATAATCACATTTTTTATGTCACAAATTAAATCCCCTTCAATCAGTGTACCTGAGGGCTAAGAGACAGGTTAAATAAGTGTTTTTTAGCCTTGAGACAATTGAGAAATGGATAGTGTGTGTGTGTGCCATTCAGAGGATGAATGAGAAAGACAAAATATTTAAGTTCCATTGAATGAGGTATGGTAGTAGGTGCCAGGCCCACTGGTTTGTGTCAAGAACTGCAACGCTGCTGGGATTTTCACACTCAACAGTTTCCCATGTGTATCAAGAATGGTCCACCACCCAAAGGACATCCAGCCAACTTGACACAACTGTGGGAAACATTGGAGTCAACATGGGCCAGCATCCCTGTGGAACGCTTTCAAATCCTTGCAGAGTCCATGCCCTGATGAATTAATGCTGCTCTGATGGGAAAAGGGGGTGCAACTCAATATTAGGAAGGTGTTCCTAATGTTGTGTACACTCAGTGCTTATCTCACGTTGGGTTTCAAGTGAGACAATGCCCAGCCTTTTCCTAGTCCTCATCCTGCCCTTAACTGTCTACCAATCCACGCAACTGTTTCTAAAGAAAATGTCATCATAACAGAACGAGGCACTTTCCCAGCACACAGGGAAGCGTCCCATCAGATCTGATTCTTATCAGTATTTTACTAGTATATTATACCATTTTAGCCTGAGGGGGAGTGTCTCCCTGCCTTTTATTAAATCAAGTCAGAGGCTGACACACACCGGCAGGTTTTGAGAGGTTCCACTGGCTGCCTGCTGGATTGCAGGATGGCATTCAGGCCCCTGCTGAGCCCTGGCTGCTCAGCCAATATATCATAATCCAATCTCCCACTCCCAGCTAGCGGAGAGGAGAAGAAGCCCACTCCCCAGCCACTCTCCCCTAGGCCCTGTAGAGCAAATGCTGAGCTTACAGGCATGCTCACCACAACACCAGCAGCAGGAAACTCTTATATATGTGAATGGAAATTTGAATGTATTCAGTCATATGTAGTGTGGATAAACCAATGTGTTTACAGCCCAACTGCATATTGCATTGAGTAATCAATTGAATGGGCTCCCTTGAAGGATTCATAATAACCCTGCATTTTACTGAGGCAACGGATGCATGTCTTCTTCATCTTCATTAAGGCAAAGCAAGACCTGCAAAGGGAGAGAGAATCTTCAGCAGCGATCATAGATATCATATCCAGGAAGGGGAAAGAAACTGGCATGTAACCAACTGCTGCAAGTCCTTAATCACATGAATATCTTTGTCAAAGGCAAACATTGACGTCCCCAGACAGAGCAATTTGCATCCATAGCACAAAACAATGTCTTAGAGCTTGCATGCTAATTAAAGTTTGCTATTTGGCCAGGTTATTGGTTATTGTATTGGCAAAATGGTGACCACTGCACACATTTGCATCCACAAATCTATAATGTTATTGATTGTTATAATTTTTTTGCATCATGCAACTGTTATGAAATGAGTGTTGACAGAATAGAAATAGGTTATTTTAATGTTAAGTGTTAAGGGTTAGTAGATGGCCTTAGTAGATGGCCATCTACATTCCTGTGAGTTCACAAGTGAGACTTACTGGCAGATCGCTGGTTAAAATGAAAACTGGTGTGATTGAGCACAGTGTGTTTAACCATGTATGACACCTTAATGTCAACAACGCTGTAGAATTACCAACAATGTTTATGCGTTTTCAGGTATCAAATTCATTTGAATAAGGAATGGAGCTTTCTAAATCCAATCAGTCTTATTCTGGAATTGGACTGTACCCTCTTACTCTGATCATTTCATGCATGACTGAAAGTCAATCTATAAATCTGTAAAATTGAATCCCCCATAGGTCAATCGGATAACTGTGCACCCCTGAGCAAAATTATATTTGGTAATTACTGTAACCAAATGGAGTACAGTTAATATCTTCACTGATTATCAATGAGGCTTTTATTTGCAAATACAATTGATTCAGCTTGATAATCTAATAATAAAACATTTGCATTATGATGGAATATAAGGTGTCCCAAAGTGATTCAATGAATGACATGTATGTGATGTAAGGTTGATAAGCATCTCTTGGGGATATTCAAGTTCACATGAAATGTTTTCAAACTTGGGTAATGTTCAAGTATCAAGACAATGTCACTACCACTGAAAAGAAAATGGAGGTCATAAATTGAAGAGTGAGTGTATCATGGCTAATAATGTATATAGTTCGCAGAGCTTCAAATACCCAATTTGTATCCAAGAGCAAAAGACAGAATACAACGAAAATGTATGTGAGTTTATCACCTTGACATTTTGTCACATTTATTGAGCTTCAATGCATGGGTTTAGCAAATAATTGACAATGGAAAAAATATCAACCATCTATATCCCTAGGACTTCCTCATGTTTAAAACATTGTCTACCCACATAGCACATAGCTATATATTATATTTAACAATATACTGTTTATTCCCACTCAACTGGCGTCACAAACTGTTTATCATTCCAGAACACCGGCTATAGGCCTCACTTGACATGATACAAGCGGTGCAGTTTATCCTTGTAGAAACGCAAAAACACTGTCATCCATAACAAAACCAGACAAACATTTGTGAACATAGCAAGACAAATCACCTGTCACTCAGTATATGAGACAGGAGATACCTGGTGTTATGAGGAGCTACACCATCAGCAGACAGGAGATACCTGGTGTTATGAGGAGCTACACCATCAGCAGACAGGAGATACCTGGTGTTATGAGGAGCTACACCATCAGCAGACAGGAGATACCTGGTGTTATGAGGAG
The DNA here is from genome assembly GCF_021184085.1 of Oncorhynchus gorbuscha. Classification (NCBI taxonomy): domain Eukaryota; kingdom Metazoa; phylum Chordata; class Actinopteri; order Salmoniformes; family Salmonidae; genus Oncorhynchus; species Oncorhynchus gorbuscha. Next base: position 23,344,235 of record NC_060195.1, read on the forward strand.
CTACACCATCAGCAGACAGGAGATACCTGGTGTTATGAGGAGCTACACCATCAGCAGACAGGAGATACCTGGTGTTATGAGGAGCTACACCATCAGCAGACAGGAGATACCTGGTGTTATGAGGAGCTACACCATCAGCAGACAGGAGATACCTGGTGTTATGAGGAGCTACACCATCAGCAGACAGGAGATACCTGGTGTTATGAGGAGCTACACCATCAGCAGACAGGAGATACCTGGTGTTATGAGGAGCTACACCATCAGCAGACAGGAGATATCTGGTGTTATGAGGAGCTACACCATCAGCAGACAGGAGATACCTGGTGTTATGAGGAGCTACACCATCAGCAAACAGGAGATACCTGGTGTTATGAGGAGCTACACCATCAGCAGACAGGAGATATCTGGTGTTATGAGGAGCTACACCATCAGCAGACAGGAGATATCTGGTGTTATGAGGAGCTACATCACTTTTTGCAAGTCCTGTCTGGTCCAGCGACAGTGGGTTTGTGCCCATAGGCGACGTTGTTGCCGGTGATGTCTGGTGAGGACCTGCCTTACAACAGGCCTACAAGCCCTCAGTCCAGCCTCTCTCAGCCTATTGCGGACAGTCTGAGCACTGATGGAGGGATTGCGCGTTCTTGGTGTAACTCGGGTATTTGTTGTTGCCGTCCTGTACCTGTCCAGCAGGTGTGATGTTCGGATATACCAATCCTGAGCAGGTGTTGTTACACGAGGTCTGCCACTGCGAGGACGATCAGCTGTCCGTCCTGTCTCCCTGTACCGCTGTCTTAGGCGTCTCACAGTACGGACATTGTCATTTATTGCCCTGGCCACAAATGCAGGTGTAACGAATCTCTTCGTCGTCTGAGGAGGAGTAGGAAGGATCGGACCAATATGCAGCGTGGTAAGTGTCCATGTTAATTATTTATTAGACTGAACACACAAAACAAAATAACAAAGTGAAAGGAAGAAACGAAACAGTTCTGTCAGGTGAATACACAAAACAGAAAACAACTACCCACAAATCATAGTGGGAACACAGGCTACCTAAGAATGGTTCTCAAACAGAGACAAAGATTGACAGCTGCTTCTGATTGAGAACCATACCAGGCCAAAAGCAGAAATATAAAACCTAGAACAAAAACATTGAATTCCCACCCCAACTCACGCCCTGACCAAACTAAAACAGAGACATAGAAAAGGAACTAATTTCAGGATGTGACAGCAGTCCTCATGCCTCCATGCAGCATGCCTAAGGCACATTCATGCAGGTGAGCAGGGACCCTGGGAATCGTCCTTTTGGTGTTTTTCATAGTCAGTAGAAAAGCCTCTTTAGTGTCCTATGCTTTCATAACTGTGACATTAACTGCCTACTGTCTGTAATCTGTTAGTGTCTTAATGACCATTCCACAGGTGCATGTTCATTAATTGTTTATTATTCACTGAACAAGCATGGGAAATAGTGTTGAAACACTTTACAATGAAGATCTGTGAAGTTGTTTGGATTATATGAATTATCATTGAAAGACAGGGTCCTGAAAAAGGGAAGTTTCCTTTCTTGCTGAGTTTATAAGACCAGCAGACAGGAGATAACTGGTGTTATGAGAAACTATAGTATCAGCAGACAAGATATTTCTGGTGTTATGAGGACCTATAGTATCAGCAGACAGGAGTTACCTGATGTTATTAGGACCTATAGTATCAGCAGACAGGAGATACCTGGTGTTATGAGGACCTGTAATATCAGCAGACAGGATATACCTGGTGTTATGAGGACCTATAGCATTAGCAGAAAGGAGATATCTGGTGTTATGAGGACCTGTAATATCAGCAGACAGGATATACCTGGTGTTATGAGGACCTATAGCATTAGCAGAAAGGAGATAGCTGGTGTTATGAGGACCTGTTGTATTAGCAGACAGGAGATGACTGGTGTTATGAGAAACTATAGTATCAGCAGACAAGATATTTCTGGTGTTATGAGGACCTATAGTATCAGCAGACAGGAGTTACCTGATGTTATTAGGACCTATAGTATCAGCAGACAGGAGATACCTGGTATTATGAGGACCTGTAGTATAAGCAGACAAGAGATACCTGGTATTATGAGGACCTATAGTATCAGCAGACAGGAGTGACCTGATGTTATTAGGACCTATAGTATCAGCAGACAGGAGATACCTGGTGTTATGGGGAACTATTAGCAGACAGGAGATACCTGGTGTAATGAGGACCTGCAGTATCAGCAGACAGGAGATACCTGGTATTATCAGGACCTATAGTATCAGCAGACAGTATATATCTGGTGTTTTGAGGACCTATAGTATCAGCAGGCAGGAGATACCTGGTATTATGGAGAACTATAAGATTAGCAGACAGGTGATATCTGGTGTGATGACGACCTATAGCATCAGTAGACAGGAGATATCTGGTGTTATGAGGAACTATAGTTTCAGCAGACAAGAGATATCTGGTGTTTTGAGGACCTGTGGTATCAGCAGACAGGAGATGCTTGGTGTCATGAGGACCTATAGCATCAGTAGACAGGAGATATCTGGTGTGATGAGGACCTAAAGCATTAGCAGACAAGAGATACCTGGAATTATGAGGATCTCTAGTATCAGCAGATAGGAGATATCTGGTGTTATGACGACCTATAGTATCAGCAGACAGGAGATACCTTGAATAATGAGGACCTCTAGTATCAGCAGAAAGGAGATACCTGGTGTTATGAGGACCTAAAGCATCAGCAGACAGGAGATACCTGGTGTTATTAGGACCTAAAGCATCAGCAGACAGGAGATACCTGGTGTTATGGGGAACTATTAGCAGACAGGAGATAACTGGTGTAATGCGGACCTGTAGTATCAGCAGACAGGAAATATTTGGTATTATCAGGACCTATAGTATCAGCAGACAAGAGATATCTGGTGTAATGAGGACCTGTAGTATCAGCAGACAGGAGATGCCTGGTGTTATTGGGAACTATAAGATTAGCAGACAGGAGATAACTGGTGTAATGAGGAACTATAGTATCAGCAGACAGGAGATACCTGGTGTTATTAGGACCTATAGCATCAGCAGACAGGAGATACCTGGTGTTATGGGGTACTATTAGCAGACAGGAGATAACTGGTGTAATGAGGACCTGTAGTATCAGCAGACAGGAGGTTCCTGGTGTTATGATGACCTATAGCATTAGCTGACAGAAGATGCCTGGTGTTATGAGGACCAATAGCATCAGCAGACAGGAGATACGTGGTGTTATGAGGACCTGTAGTATAAGCAGACAAGAGATACCTGGTATTATGAGGACCTATAGCATCAGCAGAGAGGAGATACCTGTTGTTATGAGAACCTATAGTATCAGCAGGCAGGGGATACCTGGTGTTATGAGGACCTATCAGCAGACAGGAGATTCCTGGTGTTATGGGGAACTATACCATTAGCAGACAGGAGATATCTGGTGTTCTGAGGACCTGTAGCATCAGCAGACAGGAGATATCTGCTGCTATGAAGACCTATAAGATCAGCAGACAGGTCCACAAATACAGCATGATTATGGTCCAGTTATGCTCAGTTGGTAAAGTATGACACTCGCAATGCCAGGTTTGTGGGTTTAATTCCTGTGGCCACCCAAACAAGTAAATGTATACACGCAAGACTGTAATTTTCTTTGCATGACAGTGTATGCTAAATGGCATATATTATATTAGGAAGCCTACATTGTACATGCTTGTGTAACAGAGCCTACATGACTAGAAGCTAATTAGGCATGGTGATAATTAGCTAATCTATTTGGCTAACACTTATTGTTCTCTAGAGTTTCTCTGGATATATAAATTGCGTTCTCGTAAGCTTAATATTCTGTTAATATCTAAATTGCATACTCATGAGCTTAATATTCTACTAATAAGCTGTATGATAACTTGGATATTGCCATACCAGAGAGTGGGTGTAAATGAAATGTAAAAGCATGAAGGGTGACTTTGCTCGGTGCTTTACGAGTTGCCAAATTTGATGGACCAGATACTGTCGAAAACCTTTGGACCGTTACAAAGAGTGTGTTCAGTCATAAATCATCTGATTCATCTTTGAACTTTTGATGCATCTGATATTGTTTTTAGGGTAAATTGGATGAAAGATTAGTGTTGTGGTACATGAGTGATGAGTGAGGGATGTAAAGCACCATCCAAAGAGATGGCTGTAGTGCGTTACATCATGTGGGGGTGAAAGACTGTGTTCTTTGCTGATTGTTTGCTGATAATGCAGCAATGTATTATGCTAAACATAAGGACATGAACATTAATCTTGCCTTCATTAATCAATATATATTTTAGTGGTGGTAGAGGAGGAGCAAAGTTTGAATGACAGACCAAGACCTGGAATGAGCTGTACAGTCAAACCCGATCGATCCCCAGGGGAGAGGATGGTAAAAGATGATTGCCCTAGTTGACCGTTTTCACTGCCAACAAATAGGGGTCTTAAAGTTGTATGAGGCAAATGGCCGTTTAATGCTCAATCATCATAATGTCGACATTTCTTCAATGCTTTGCTCTCACCAATTCTGTCCACTTCGTAATGGCTTTAAAAAAAATAAACTTCAGTAAGGGAACTTCAATGTTTCATTTAGACGAAAGACAATTCCGAAGTAAAATGAGAATAGTCGGGGGACTATGAAAAGGATCCCCATAATTATGTATCTAATCACACATCTGGCCTCAGTACAGCTTCCTGAACATCACTGATAGATGATCACACAATCTTTCCAAATGAGCTATCCATCAATAGCGACAGGTAAGATATTATCTTAATTATAAATAGATTTGGGTTAACGATGATAATGAATTTAGATTGTGAATGGGATTCATAGTCTCTCTTCTCCTCTTGTTCTCCTATTTTGATGACTAGAGTACCATAGTGTGAAACTTGTGAACTAGCTCACAGTTAAAGATTTACAGGAAATGGCATTGGTTAGACAGTTCATCTTGTGGAATGTGTGGGAGAGATGAAAACTCATAGCCATCTCTAGTGTTGGAATGAAATTAGATGTCTTAGTTTATCTGACAAAGTGCCCTAAATGCTTTTTATATCTGATTCCTATGAGTCATAGCCTCTGTAGCTCATTAGTCACATATTCCCTGGATGCTAAACCGGTAGCACTTTACTTGACACCCAGCGTCATAACACATCATGACGTGCTCAGAACCACGTTATAATATGTCCTAACAGCTGACATAATCTGTCATAATATAGTCATAACACTGTCATGACCCATATATTTACACCTGCTGTGACATATTGCACTATTTTATGGCTGGTTATGACACCTACATAAGAGTGTAAAAACCCACAAAACCTACCACACAAGGCAAAACATTCCATTACACCATAGCGTACTGATTAACTTGTACTTAAGTATATGTAAAGGACAAGCACATAAGAGCCAATTCAATTATGTTTTAACTTCTGTTCAACTTTATTAAAATGTGATTAGCTTGACCTTGTAAGTAACAAGAACATTTCCCTGGACATAGACATGTCTGATAATGGCAGTTCATCTAACTGCACTGTCCAATTTACAGTAGCTATTACAGTAAAAGAAAACCATGATATTGTTTGAGTAGAGTGCACTGTTATGTACTTGAAAATGTATCAATAATCCAATTAGGCACATTTGGGCAGACTCTACCCAATATTTTGAACAGGAATGCAATGGTTCATTGGATCAGTCTAAACTTTTTCACATACACTTCTGCCATCTAGTGGCCAAAATCTAAATTGAGCCTAAACTGGAATAACACATTGTGGCCTTTTTCTTGCATTTCAAACTGGAAAAAATATAATAATAAAAAATGCATGTTTTTTTCTTTGTATTTGTCAAAGCATTCATCGGAAGAAGAAGAGGAATCGTCAGACCAAAATGCAGCGGGGTACGTGTTCATCTTTAATATACTGAACTGAACACTCAAATACAAAACAACAAAAGAATAGCCGAAACAGTTCTGCAAGGTGCAACCAACACTAAACAGAAAATAACCACCCACAACTAACAGTGGGAAAACAGGCTACCTAAGTATGGTTCTCAATCAGAGACAACGAAAGACAGCTGTCCCTGATTGAGAACCATACCCGGCCATAACATAGAAATAGAAAACCTAGACATACATACATAGAATGCCCACCCACATCACACCCTGACCAAAAAAAATAGAAACATACAAAGCAATCTATGGTCAGGGTGTGACAGTATTATCTTTTACCAGATCTAATGTGATATATTCTCCTACATTAATTTCACAAACTTTTCCAAAACTTCAAAGTGTTTCCTTTCAAATGGTATCAAGAATATGCATATCCTTGCTTCAGGCCCTGAGCTACAGGCATTTAGATTTGGGTATGTCATTCTAGTCAAAATTTTTAAAAAAGGGTCCGATCCTTAAGAGTTTATATATATATATATATATATATATATATATATATATATATATATATATATATATAGAGAGAGAGAGAGAGAGAGAGAGAGAGAGAGGGGAGAGAGAGAGAGAGGCGTCTGCTTCTCAAACTAGACACTCTAATATACTTGTCCTCTTTCTCAATTGATCCAGTTTGCGCTGTTCTGTGAAGGGAGTAGTACACAGCGTTGTAAGAGATATTCAGTTTCTTGGCAATTTCTCGCATGGAATCGCCTTCATTTCTCAGAACAAGAAGAGACTGAAAAGTTCCAGAAGAAAGGTTTTAGTTTCTGGCCATTTTGAGCCTGTAATTGAACCCACAAATGATGATGCTCCAGATATTCAACTAGTCTAAAGAAGGACAGTTTTATTGCTTCTTTAATCAGAACAACAGTTTGCAGCTGTCCTAACATAATTGCAAAAGGGTTTTCAAATGATCCATTAGCCTTTATGTTACGTACGCCTCTTGGAGGGGGGAACGCGACACCCCACTACATCTCAATTCCCTGTGGAGTGAAAAAAGTATGTGATCGTAGGTGCGGGGAAGGATGACAAGAGGCGGAGAAAAATACAGTTTACAGGGAATTTATTATTCTAATACACGGTAATGTGGGGAAATAAAATTTGATTTGATTTGATTTGAAAAGGGGCTAGACAGAACCAATGAGAAGAAAGTAAAAGTTAAGGAATCCCCTCTGCTTCCCACTTCTAACTTAACCTTTAGCACCACCTGACGCGCTAAACAAAATACAGGGTGTGGTCCGCCCAGGTCTTACCTAGTGTGCGTAGAAATGAAATACTACGGGTTATGTATGCCTGCAGGCCTCTTGCCAAAAACACTCCCAAGGTGCGTTCCCCTTTCCCCCCTGGGAACAAATGAAAAACCGAATAATTTACCAATACTCTAAGTGTGAAATTTCAATAACCACAAACACTAAGTCCTATTGTCATACACATACCTCTGAAGGAGCGACTACAAAATAACATTAAAAAAACGTTCACTGACCGCCACAAAAACCAACACAGGACATAAAGAAGCTCTCCTCTCTGACGAGGGAACACTGGCTTTTATCAAGCTGGAGAAGGAGTTGGTACTTGGAGAAACTTGAAGAAACAGCAGTATCCCTGTCACGCTCTGACCTTAGTTATCTTTGTTTTCTTTATTTTTTTGGTTAGGTCAGGGTGTGACAACGGTGGTTTGTTTAGTTTTTGTATTGTCTATGGATTTTTGTATGTCTAGGGGATTTTTCTAGTCTAGGTGTTTATATGTCTATGGTTGCCTGTATTGGTTCTCAATCAGAGGCAGCTCTTTATCGTTGTCTCTGATTGGGAACCATATTTAGTTAGCCATATTCCTTGGTTATTTTGTGGGTTGTTATTCTATGTTTAGTTGCCTGTTCTGCACTAGCCATATTGCTTCACTGTTCTTTTTGTTGTTTTGTTTAGTTCTGTTCAGTGTTCTCTCTTGATTAAAGAGTTATGTTCGCTCACCACTCTGCGCCTTGGTCTCCTCGTTACGACGAACGTGACAATCCCCTGATGAGAGGGATCAGAGCTCCAATCAGCGATGGGGCCGACCAATCAGTTGCTTTAGGAATCCAGGAAGCCATTTCCTGAAATACACACACACATACAAACCCACAACACAGAAACTGGGGAACGTAACACTTTAAAAATGATAAACTGTGATTAGCTACCGCAACATGTCATTGGAACACAGGAGTGATGGTTGCTGATAATGGGCCTCTGTAGATATTCCATTAAAAATCTGCCATTTCCAGCTACAATAGTTATTTACAACATTAACACTGCATTTCTGATCAATTTGATATTATTTAAATGCATTTTCTTTAAAAAACAAGGACATTTCTAAGTGACCCCAAACTTTTGAACGGTAGTGAATATATTTTTCAATTGACCATATTAAATTATCATTGTAATTGCGCACACATTGATGTCAGACATGCGCCTACCCAATGCTCTGTTGCTGTTGACTGGGATGAATGCAGGAGATTTCAGAAGGAGGACAAGACAACCTCTTTTTGACTGATATAAGGGCATGTATGTGATGTGTCTATCTGGCTTATCTGATTATGATGGCTATAATGCTTCTGTTATGCAGGTGAATGAGGACCCAAAAGCGACTTAGCGAAAACAGAGTCTTTATTCCAGAAAAACTCAAGACGAAAACAAAACATGAAAAAACTTAATTCCACTCGTAGTGACGAGGACAGACTGGAGACTCGACCATTAACTGCAGGTTGCCTCGGGAAGGCACCAACCGTAGCAGACTAAGGCACCTGCTACACGCAGCATCTGAAGGAGACAAGACACGACAGGGCGAGACAATGACACAGCACAGCGAACATCATACAAGGATCCGACAGGACAGAAACGGAAAACAAGGGGAGAAATAGGGACTCTAATCAGAGGACAAGATAGGGGACAGGTGTGAAAAGACTAAATGAGTGAGTAGGAGAATGAGGAACAGCTGGGAGCAGGAACGGAACGATAGAGAGAGGAGAGAGAGGGAGGGGGAGAGAGAGGGATAGAAAAAGGAAACGAACCTAATAAGACCAGCAGGGGGAAACGAACAGAAGGGAAAGCATAATGACAAGACAATATAAGACAAAACATGACAGCTTCTTGACAGTGTCATAAAGTCTATCTTCTTAGTCCAATTAACATGACACAGGATGGCCATAATTCTTCATGACAGTGTAATAAAGTGTATTTTCTACAAGTTATGTAAAATATTGCTGTGAAGAAACAAACTTTCCAATGAAAGGAAACGTATTGGCATGGAAAAAAACGCCACTCTTATGTAGGTGTCTTAACCAGCCATAAAATAACGCAGAATATCTCAACAGGTCAAATATATGGGCCATGACTGTGATATGACCATATTATGACAGGTTATGACAAGTTATGTCAGCATCCATGACATATTATGAGGTGGTTATTACCATGTCGTAACGTATTATGACACAGGGTGTCAAGTAAAGTGTCACCGCTATACTACACTCCTCCCAGCCAAGGGTGCAAAAGTGAAACAATTACAGATGTAACAGATGTATAATGTACTCTCCATGCTTTGTGTTTTCTCAACTGGGCCAGTGGTCCCAGTTTAGCATCATTTATTTCTGCTGTTGTTAAATGGGAAACAGCACGTTAGTTGTGCAGGGCTTAACGGTATTGATGGCTGTCGATGGCAAAATCCCTTGCATCACATTTTCATACTGGGCGAACAAAATACAAAAATACAATACAAAATATAACATGTGTAAATACCTGTTGTTAAATGGGAAACAAAACGTTAGTTGTGCAGGGCTGAACGGTATTGATGGCTGTCGATGGCAAAATCTGTAGCATGAAGACAACTGTGCTAGCAGTGGCTTATGTGACCATTCCATCGGTGTATGCTAGCTAACACACTTATTTACAGCAATCATATGCCAAAGCACATCCCAGAAAGCCGCTCAATCCCTAACAGGTACCATATACCCACACATGTATAAATCAGTAACGTACAGCAAACTTGTACACGTTGTAAAATAGAAAATAGACAACAGTATTCAGAACTTGACCTACTCCTTGCATCACATTTTTATACTGGGGAGACCTGACGTTCGCGATCTCCCCCTATCTGCAAGCGGGGCCAATCACAACACACCTTATTGTCATCAGAGTTGAACTAACCAATAAGAATGCTTGAACATTAAATACACATTTCTTTAGAGGCAAGTGGAAACATAACCAACCCTGTTACACTGACTTGGAAATAGCAATGACAGAGAGGGTTCAATTTCAGCCATGTTTCACAGTGTTATGTGAGAGAAATCAAAAATTATGATAATAACAAGGGTTATTTGTGCATTAAGCCATCCCAGTTTCACAGTGCAGTGGACAATGATTTATAAGTCACCTCACAACGATTAATGAAGGGAACAGGACTTGAGTAATGAGATGGAGCATTTGGACACAGTGGTTCTGGTATTTTTACTTCAATATGCTAGACTGGACTTGATCTGAATACTTAGATGAGATGTGATGAGGTCAGCACCAGGCCATCATGGTCATAAGATCATATCATGATGCACACACACACGCGCGCTCCAGAATATATGTCCGGGGGAGAGAAATAGAGAGGGGAAAAGGGAGAGGGAGAGAAAGAATAGAAAAATCAAGGGAGAGGGAGGCACTGTAATCTCTAAGGATGTTGTAGGATCTACACACTTGGAAGGACAGGGCTTGTGAGGCTGGTATAGCAGGGCTTTGAGCCACAGCACAGAGCAGAGCTGCTATAAATAAACAGTGCAGATGCACCGATGCACAGAGATATAGAGCAGGGGATTCAGATTCATCACTGCCATGGCATTCGCCAAGTCTTCCTGCTCTCCCGGCCCCAGCCTCTCCCCAGCCTCTCCCCTGCTCTCCTGATTCCAGCCACTCCCATACTCTCCCCTGCTCCCCCGGGTTCAGCCACCACTGCTCTCCTCTACTCTCCCCTGCTCTCCAGGTCCCAGCCTCTCCCCTGCTTTTCCCTGCTCTCCCAGTCTAAACCTCTCCACTGCTCTCTCTTACTCTCCCAGTCCCAACCTCTCGACTGCTTTTCCTTACTCTCCCCTGTTCTCCCCTACTCTCTCTTGCTCTTCCCTACTCTCCCGGTCCTAGCCTCTCTCCTGCTCTCCCCTTCTCTCCCAGTCACAGCCTCTCCCGTGCTCTCCCCTGCTCTCCCGGTCCCAGTCTCTCCCCTGCTCTCCACTGCTCTCCCATGCTCTCCCAGTCCCATCCGACAGGAATAAGACAAATACAACATTGACAGGCCTAGGGCGCCAGTCAATCCAACCCACATTGCAGAACTTGCACAGTTTGCATAATGTAATAAAGTTTTTGTTCTGGAGCTCAAATAGAGTAGCAGACTGCTTGTGCCTGTAATAATACCAGGGAGACTCCCATTACTGGTAGATGCTTCCTGTTTTAGATCGGTCACGTTAGTGCACATGCTGTATTTTTAAACAAACATACATTGCTATGGTGGGTGTGATTAATCTGGTCACTGCAGTATTTTGTCTGTCCTCACCTCCTTAAGGATGAATTGTTTGATGAATTACTGTGTTGGATACACAGCCGTAGTCACTAGCATTTAGATGCTAATCATAACTCATTTGTGTTTCACCATATCATATGTTTGTTTATTTTCATATCACTCACAGTTATCCGCTTTTTAAGGTTTTACGTTTTAAGGTCAAATGGAAGATTCACAATTGAACAAGAAAACAATGTGTGTGTAGCTTGATGCGGGTGCACAGATTTTATGACACCTGCAATATTTATTGCGCACTTTTCTTCAATTTAATATTTGATGACAGTGTAACATTCAAAAGTTGCCAGGTAAAATCATGGATTAAGTGGAGTTGAATTATTTAAAAGCACATTAAAATTCTACCACCGTTTCTTTGTTGCACTGCATATCATTCTATAGCCATGTCCATCTTTGACAAGAACCAAAAAATAGGAAAGCCAAAAGCCAACTACATCTTACTTGATAGGGTTCAGCATTAACTATGCTAATTGGTCATTATTGGTGAAAACCTCCCTGGATGTTCTCAGATAAAGGTTGTCTGATCTCTGATTATCAGCAGCCAGATTCATTGTTTCCCATAACCTTGTATCCTGTCTTCTACAACTAATGACTGCATCCTCATTGCATGCTGTAGTACTTACATTTGAGCTCCATTTTAAAGCAAGATACACTTCTAATTAAATAATATATAGTGAAAATGTAGTAAAGTAAGTAATGCCTTTCTTTGAATAGATATTTACAGTATCCAGTTGTACTATTGGTCAGCTACAGAACAGAAACTGTGGCTTTGAAAGCGGCAATCAGCAGTTGAAACGATAACAAAGCATTCTCCCCACACACCTCTTTCAGAAAAAGCTGAGGGATGGGTCTAGAGAAAGGTATACAACCGGTGGGTCTAATACTGGACTCTGATTGGTTAAAACCGTATTCCAGCCAGTGTCAATTCCACAAGTTAACACCAGCTATGACTGTGAAATGCCTATTTACTCTGTTCCATCTCACTGTGCAATCCACTGTCTCATCAGCTCAGCCAGACAAATTATAAACTTGATATCGACTGTAAAAAAAACATCTATACATTATTTCCCATTTCCTATTTTAGTTTTCAATAGCGTAGATTTGTATAAACCTTGCTGTCTTTCTCTCTGACATTGGAATCATTGTTTCAATATTTCAATTTGATCTCCAGATGTCCCATAGCAATGGACGTGTATGGGTCGGGAGTCGGGACGAGACAGACAGGCAGGCTGCTTATCTCAGCCAGTCAAAATCATAAATCAGCAGAATTGTTATGTATTCAGTATATACAAAGAAACGTCAATAGAAAACAACTCAAACAAAATGAAGTGCAGCTAGTTTGCTGTTTTTTCAGCTTCAGTTTGAAGTGATTGTGTTAGCTGTGTTGTTGGCTAGCTCCTCTGAACAACAGTCTCATGACAGAACCTAGCTCTCGAGTGGTGCAGCGGTCTAAGGCACGGCATCTCAGTGGTAGAGGCGTCACTAGAGACCCTGGTTAGAATCTGGGTTGTATCACAACTGGCCGTGATCGGGAGTTCCATAGGGCAGCGCACAATTGGCCCAGTGTCGTCCAGGTTAGGGGAGGGTTTGGTCCATACAGTAGATACAGAACAAAAAGACTGGGTCTGTTAACCAACGACTGGGTCTGGCAACCAAACCGATAGAACAAACGACCAGCCGGCATGGGTAGCAACTGTAGAATGAAGAAGTATGAATAAACTCATTAAAATAAAGTTGTTTGTGAAAATATATCAATCATTATTTGAATTTGTTGGTAACCCGTTGAATACATTTACATTGCATTTAAGTCATTTAGCAGACGCTCTTATCCAGAGCGACTTGCAAATTGGTGCATTCACCTTATGACATCCAGTGGAACAGTCACTTTACAATAGTGCATCTAAATCTTAAAGGGGGGGGGGTGAGAGGGATTACTTATCCTATCCTAGGTATTCCTTAAAGAGGTGGGGTTTCAGGTGTCTCCGGAAGGTGGTGATTGACTCCGCTGTCCCGGCGTCGTGAGGGAGTTTGTTCCACCATTGGGGGGCCAGAGCAGCGAACAGTTTTGACTGGGCTGAGCGGGAACTGTACTTCCTCAGTGGTAGGGAGGCGAGCAGGCCAGAGGTGGATGAACGCAGTGCCCTTGTTTGGGTAGGGCCTGATCAGAGCCTGGAGGTACTGAGGTGCCGTTCCCCTCACAGCTCCGTAGGCAAGCACCATGGTCTTGTAGCGGATGCGAGCTTCAACTGGAAGCCAGTGGAGAGAGCGTAGGAGCGGGGTGACGTGAGAGAACTTGGGAAGGTTGAACACCAGACGGGCTGCGGCGTTCTGGATGAGTTGTAGGGGTTTAATGGCACAGGCAGGGAGCCCAGCCAACAGCGAGTTGCAGTAATCCAGACGGGAGATGACAAGTGCCTGGATTAGGACCTGCCCCGCTTCCTGTGTGAGGCAGGGTCGTACTCTGCGGGTGTTGTAGAGCATGAACCTACAGGAACGGGCCTCCGCCTTGATGTTAGTTGAGAACGACAGGGTGTTGTCCAGGATCACGCCAAGGTTCTTAGCACTCTGGGAGGAGGACACAATGGAGTTGTCAACCGTGATGGCAAGATCATGGAACGGGCAGTCCTTCCCCGGGAGGAAGAGCAGCTCTGTCTTGCCGAGGTTCAGCTTGAGGTGGTGATCCGTCATCCACACTGATATGTCTGCCAGACATGCAGAGATGCGATTCGCCACCTGGTCATCAGAAGGGGGAAAGGAGAAGATTAATTGTGTGTCGTCTGCATAGCAATGATAGGAGAGACCATGTGAGGTTATGACAGAGCCAAGTGACTTGGTGTATAGCGAGAATAGGAGAGGGCCTAGAACAGAGCCCTGGGGGACACCAGTGGTGAGAGCGCGTGGTGAGGAGACAGATTCTCGCCACGCCACCTGGTAGGAGCGACCTGTCAGGTAGGACGCAATCCAAGCGTGGGCCGCGCCGGAGATGCGCAACTCGGAGAGGGTGGAGAGGAGGATCTGATTGTTCACAGTATCGAAGGCAGCCGATAGGTCTAGAAGGATGAGAGCAGAGGAGAGAGAGTTAGCTTTAGCAGTGCGGAGCACCTCCGTGATACAGAGAAGAGCAGTCTCAGTTGAATGATTAGTCTTGAAACCTGACTGATTTGGATCAAGAAGGTCATTCAGAGAGAGATAGCGGGAGAGCTGGCAAAGGACGGCACGTTCAAGAGTTTTGGAGAGAAAAGAAAGAAGGGATACTGGTCTGTAGTTGTTGACATCGGAGGGATCGAGTGTAGGTTTTTTCAGAAGGGGTGCAACTCTCGCTCTCTTGAAGACGGAAGGGACGTAGCCAGCGGTCAGGGATGAGTTGATGAGCGAGGTGAGGTAAGGGAGAAGGTCTCCGGAAATGGTCTGGAGAAGAGAGGAGGGGATAGGGTCAAGCGGGCAGGTTGTTGGGCGGCCAGCCGTCACAAGACGCGAGATTTCATCTGGTGTTAGAGGGGAGAAAGAGGTCAGAGCACAGGGTAGGGCAGTGTGAGCAGAACCAGCGGTGTCGTTTGACTTAGCAAACGAGGATCGGATGTCGTCGACCTTCTTTTCAAAATGGTTGACGAAGTCATCTGCAGAGAGGGAGGAGGGGGGAGGGGGAGGAGGATTCAGGAGGGAGGAGAAGGTGGCAAAGAGCTTCCTAGGGTTAGAGGCAGATGCTTGGAATTTAGAGTGGTAGAAAGTGGCTTTAGCAGCAGAGACAGAGGAGGAAAATGTAGAGAGGAGGGAGTGAAAGGATGCCAGGTCCGCAGGGAGGCGAGTTTTCCTTCATTTCCGCTCGGCTGCCCGGAGCCCTGTTCTGTGAGCTCGCAATGAGTCGTCGAGCCACGGAGCGGGAGGGGAGGACCGAGCCGGCCTGGAGGATAGGGGACATAGAGAGTCAAAGGATGCAGAGAGGGAGGAGAGGAGGGTTGAGGAGGCAGAATCGGGAGATAGGTTGGAGAAGGTTTGAGCAGAGGGAAGAGATGATAGGATGGAAGAGGAGAGAGTAGCGGGGGAGAGAGAGCGAAGGTTGGGACGGCGCGATACCATCCGAGTAGGGGCAGTGTGGGAGGTGTTGCATGAGAGCGAGAGGGAAAAGGATACAAGGTAGTGGTCAGAGACTTGGAGGGGAGTTGCAATGAGGTTAGTGGAAGAACAGCATCTAGTAAAGATGAGGTCGAGCGTATTGCCTGCCTTGTGAGTAGGGGGGGAAGGTGAGAGGGTGAGGTCAAAAGAGGAGAGGAGTGGAAAGAAGGAGGCAGAGAGGAATGAGTCAAAGGTAGACGTGGGGAGGTTAAAGTCGCCCAGAACTGTGAGAGGTGAGCCGTCCTCAGGAAAGGAGCTTATCAAGGCATCAAGCTCATTGATGAACTCTCCGAGGGAACCTGGAGGGCGATAAATGATAAGGATGTTAAGCTCAAAGCTGATGTTTGAAGGATATGTTGGCAAATATACCCTTCAAAGACAAGCTTTGAGGGCATTATCACTTTAGAAACAACTCTCAAATTCATAGACAGAGCTTTGGATGCAAGGACTGACAATCCATGAAATTAAAATGATAGTTTAACCATGTTTTGAGGCTACACTACAATATAAAAGAATGTGCACAACTGCTCATCGAACATCTCATTCCAAAATCATGTCATTAAAATGGAGTTGGTCCATATCCATTATTGCTATAACAGCCTCCGCTCTTCTGGGAAGGCTTTCCACTAGATGTTGGAAGATTGCTGCTGGGACTTGCTTCCATTCAGCCACAAGAGCAATAGTGAGGTCAGGCACTGATGTTGGACGATTAGGCTTGACTAACAGTTGGTGTTCCAAATCATCCCAAAGGTGTCCGATGGAGTTGAGGTCAGGGCTTTGTGCAGGCTTGTCAAGTTCTTCCACACTAATCTCAACAAACCATTTCTGTATGAACCTCGCTTTCTGCACTGGGATATTGTCATGCTGAAACAGGAAAGGGCCTTCCCCAAACTGTTGCCCAAAGTTGGAAGCACAGAATCGTCTAGAATGTCATTGTATCCTGTAGTCACTTCACTGGAACTATGGGGCCAATTCCGAACCATGAAAAACAGCCCCAGACCACTATTCCTCCTCCACCAAACATTACAGTTGGCACTATGCATTGGGGCAGGTAGGGTTGTCTTGGCATTTGCCAAACCCAGATTCGTACGTCGATCTGTCAGATGGTGAAGTGTGATTCCTCACTCCATAGAACTTGTTTCCACTGCTCCGGAGTCCAATGGCAACGAGCTTTACACCACCCCAGCCTACTCCTTCCATTGAGTATGGTGAACTTAGGCTTCTGTGCGGCTGCTCGGCCACGGAAACCCATTTCATGAAGCTCCCGACAAACAGTTATTGTGCTGATGTTGCTTTCAGAGGCAGGATGGAACTCGGTAGTGAGTGTTGCCACAGAGGACAGACGATTTTACATGCCACATGTTTCAGTGGTCCCGTTCGGTGAGCTTGTGTGGCCTACCACTTCGCGGCTGAACCGTTGTTGTTCCTAGACGTTTCCACTTCACAATAACAGCACTTACAGTTGACCGGGGCAGCTCTAGAAGGGCAGAAACTTTACGACATTTCTGAAATGTCGGAAATGTGGCATCCTATGACAGTGCCATGTTGAAAGTCACTGAGCTCTTCAGTATTGGCCATTGTACTGCCAATGTTTGTCTATGGAGATTGTATGGCTGTGTGCTTGATTTTATAAACATGTCAGCAACGGGTGTGGCTAAAACAGCCAAATCCTCTCATTTCAAGAGGTGTCCCCATTCTTTTGGCCATGTGGTGTATATAGTGTTTGTTTACATTTACTTTGTTTAATAACATTGAGAAAAATAAGCTTAGATTTTGAGTTCTGATGGGGTATGACAGTTGAACAAAGCTCATGAGGCATTGAAGGTATATTCAATGCCTCAAGAAGGTATATTCTTCAAGAATCAATGAGTACATTTCAAAAATGGATGAAGCAACTACAGATTTCCCCTTTAAAGATTTGTACTCCTTCAACTTGATCTATTTCCAAGTGCAGTGGGTGGGCACAATTAATCTCCATACAAAAGCATTAGCATCACATTAAGAAAACACATACTACAAGTCCCATAGCCAAATGCTAAAGAGCACCCTCCCAATCTGCACAATATCGCTCAACGTAATGTAGTAAAGAACTGCAGTCCAGGACATTTCCAGCACAGAGATCTCGCTCCAATTTGGCTAATGTTACACTTGTCAACAGGGATTCATTGCATGAATAATGGCCAGTGTTAATTCATACAAGTGACCTTTTGAAAATCCCCATCTCACATTACAATGTGACAGCCCATGTCAACAGCAATCACAAGTCAAAGGTGAAGGTGAGGATGAATGCATTCGCTTGATTGTACGACACTGTCTTTCCTTCCATCTCCTCTCAATGGGCATAATTCTACAGGAAAGAGGCTGATGTAATACCTGCTAAACCTATTGGTAAAATAAAAAAAGACAGTTTGACATGAATACACAGATGTTAATACAACCTCCAGCAATCACTATCAAAACATTTTGCTAGGATGAAAGTGACTGACTAGCCGACAGCCTGGTTAAAATGTTGCTGACAAATATATTGCTACCGCTTCAGAGCTGAACAGCTTTTTGAATCAGAAACTTGGCAAATTGAATTTCAGAGACCCACTGAATGAGTTTATTGTCCAGATACCGAAGGTCTATATGGATCTGAAAGAGTTGTTCCTCTTTTTTTCATCCCCGACAGATAATGACTTTCAGAGAGCGAGAGTATGAGGATGATTGAAGAACGGAGGGAGTAGAGAGATAGAGAGGAGAGCAACCCGAGTTTGTAATATGTTGAGCCATGCTGGGGAAATGACGGGTCATTGATCATCAGAGCTCACAGAGACCAGAGACTCTCCTGAGAGATGGCTAAATAAACACTCAGAGGGGAAAATGGTTAGTGTTGGCACTTACACATTCAGCTAGGACAATGTGTGACTGGTACATCAGGCAATGGGGTTACCTATCCTGCACCCCAACCTCAAACCCCTCCTCCCATCTCTTACACAGGGAGAGCTCTACAATGATGTAAGGGGGTCTTGGCAGAGGCATAAGGGGCAGATTATATATACAGTGGGGCAAAAAAGTATTTAGTCAGCCACCAATTGTGCTAGTTCTCCCACGTAAAAAGATGAGAGAGGGCTGTCATGTTCATCATATGTACACTTCAACTATGACAGACAAAATGAGAAATAAAATCCAGAAAATCACATTGTAAGATTTTTTTATGAATTTATTTGCAAATTATGGTGGAAAATAAGTATTTGGTCACCTACAAACAAGCAAGATTTCTGGCTCTCACAGACCTGTAACTTCTTCTTTAAGAGGCTCATCTGTCCTCCACTCGTTACCTGTATTAATGGCACCTGTTTGAACGTGTTATCAGTATAAAAGACACCTGTCCACAACCTCAAAACAGTTACACTCCAAACTCCACTATGGCCAAGACCAAAGAGCTTGGCCATAGACCAAAGGACACCAGAAACAAAATTGTAGACCTGCACCAGGCTGGGAAGACTGAATCTGCAATAGGTAAGCAGCTTGGTTTGAATAAATCAACTGTGGCAGCAATTATTAGGAAATGGAAGACATACAAGACCACTGATAATCTCCCTCAATCTGGGGCTCCACACAAGATCTCACCCCGTGGGCTCAAAATTACCACAAGAACTGTGAGAAAAAATCTCAGAACCACACGGGGGGACCTAGTGAATGACCTGCAGAGAGCAGGGACCAAAGTAACAAAGCCTACCATCAGTAACACACTACGCCGCCAGGGACTGCAGTGCCAGACGTGTCCCCCTGCTTAAGCCAGTACATGTCCAGGCCCATCTGAAGTTTGCTAGAGAGTATTTGGATGATCCAGAAGAAGATTGGGAGAATGTCATATGGTCAGATGAAACCAAAATAGAACTTTTTGGTAAAAACTCAACTCGTCGTGTTTGGAGGACAAAGAATGCTGAGTTGCATCCAAAGAACACCATACCTACTGTGAAGCATGGGGGTGGAAACATCATGCTTTGGGGCTGTTTTTCTGGAAAGGGACCATGACGACTGATCCGTGTAAAGGAAAGAATTAATGGGGCCATGTATCATGAGATTTTGAGTGAAAACCTCCTTCCATCAGCAAGGGCATTGAAGATGAAACGTGTCTGGGTCTTTCAGCATGACAATGATCCCAAACACACCACCCGGGCTATGAAGGAGTGGCTTCGTAAGAAGCATTTCAAGGTCCTGGAGTGGCCTAGCCAGTCTTCAGATCTCAACCCCATAGAAAATCTTTGGAGGGAGTTGAAAGTCTGTGTTGCCCAGCAAGAGCCCCAAAACATCACTGCTGTAGAGGAGATCTGCATGGAGGAATGGGCCAAAATACCAGCAACAGTGTGTGAAAGCTTTGTGAAGACTTACAGAAAAGGTTTGACCTCTGTCATTGCCAACAAAGGGTATATAACAGGGTATTGAGATAATCTGTTGTTACTGACCAAATACTTATTTTCCACCATAATTTGCTAATAAATTCATAAAAAATCCTACAATGTGATTTTCTGGATTTTTCTTTCTCATTTTGTCTATCATAGTTGAAGTGTACCTATGATGAAAATTACAGGCCTCATCTTTTTAAGTGGGAGATCTTGCACAATTGGTGACTGACTAAATACTTTTTTGCCCCACAAAAAAAAAATATATATATATATATATATACACACAGTGCATTCGGAAAGTATTCAGACCCCTTGATTTTTTACACATTTTGTTACATTACAGCCCAAATATTTTTTTCCCTCAACAATCTACGCACAATACCCCATAATTTCAAAGTGAAAACAGGTAAAAAAAATATTTTTGCCAATGTAAAAAAACAAAAACAGAAATAACTACAAAAGTATTCAGACCCTTTGCTATGAGACTCAAAATTGAACTCAGGTGCATCCTGTTTCCATTTGTCATCCTTGAGACTACCTGTGGTAAATTACATTGATTGGAAATTATTTGGAAAGGCACACACCTGTCTATTTAATAAGGTCCGCCAGTTGACAGTGCATGTCAGAGCAAAAACCAAGCCATGAGGTCGAAGGAATTAAATAGCTCAGAGACAGGATTGTGTCGAGGCACAGATCTGTGGAAGGGTGCCAAATCATTTTTGCAGCATTGAAGGTCCCCAATAACACAGCGAAACCGCCCAAACTGAGCAATCGGGGAAGAAGGGCCTTGGTCAGAAAAGTGACCAAGAACCTGATGGTCACTCTGACATAGCTCTAGAGTTCCTCTGTGGAGATGAGAGAACCTTCCATCTCTGCAGCACTCCACCAATCAGGTCTTTATGGTAGAGTGGCCACACTCCTTATTAAAGGCACATGACAGCCCGCTTGGAGTTTGCCAAAAGACACTTAAAGACTCTCAGACCATGAGAAACAAAATTATCTGGTCTGATGAAACAAGATTGAACTCTTTTGCCTGAATTCCAAGTGTCACGTCTGGAGTAAGTCTGGCACCATCGCTACGGTGAAGCATGATGGTGGCAGCATCATGCTGTGGGATATTTTCAGCGGCAGTGACTGGGAGACTAGTCGGGATCGAGGAAAAGATGAGGGGTGCAAAGTACAGAGAGATCTTTGATGAAAAGGTTCACCTTCCAACAGGACAACAACCCTAAGCACAGAGCCAAGACAGAGACAACGCAGGAGTGGCTTCAGGACAGAGCTCGAACTTGAACCCGATCGAACATCTCTGGAGAGACCTGAAAATAGCTGTGAGGCAACGGTTTCTATCCAACCTGACAGAACTTGAGAGGATCCGCAGAGAAGAATGGGAGAAACTCCACAAATTTCAATCAATCAATCAATTGTATATTTAAAGGCCTATTTACATCAGCAGATGTCACAAAGTGCTATACAGAAACCCAGCCTAAAACCCCAAACAGCAAGCAATACAGATGTAGAAGCACAGAGAAATACAGGTGTACCAAGCTTGTAGCGTCATACCCAAGACGACTCCAGGCTGTAATCGCTGCCTAAGGTGCTTCAACAAAGTACTGAGTAAAGGGTCTGAATAGTTCTGTCAATGTGTTTTTATTTAAACATTCTACATTTGTAAAGATTTTGAAAAACCTGTTTTTGCTTTGTCATTATGGGGTATTGTGTGTAGATTGATGAGGGAAAAAAACATACTGTGCATTCGGAAAGCATTCAGACCCCTTCACTTTTTCCACATTTTGCTACGTTACAGCCGTATTCTTCAATACAATTTCCCCCTCATCGATCTACACACAATACCCCATAATGACAAAGCGAAAAACCGGTTTTAAATTAAAAAAAAAAAAAACTGAAAGTATTCAGACCCTTTACTAAGAGACTCAAAATTGAGTTCAGGTGCATCCTGATTCCATTGATCATCCTTGAGAGTACACCTGTGGTATCAATTAATTGGAAATGACTTGGAAAGGCACACACACACACACACACTTTAAATTTTATTTTTCTCTCTGTAATACTACTAATCACTTAGCAATTTTACGAGGTTGTCTTTAGCCAGCCCAGATAGGTTCCCAATCTCCAAACATCATAACTAGCTACCATGAAGCCGTTTCAGGCTATCAAAGCAAAATCAAATCGAATCAAAATGTATTTGTCACATGTGCAGAAGACAACAGGTAGACCTTATAGTGAAATGCTTACTTACAAGGCCTTAAACAACAACGCAGTTTTAAGAAACAGCCCAAAATAAATAAATAAATAAAAGTAACAAATAATTTAACAGCAGCAGTAAAATAACAATAGCGAGGCTAAATACAGGGAGTACCGGTACAGAGTCAGTGTGCGGGGGCACCGGTTAGTCGAGGTAATTGAGGTATTATGTACATCTATGCATAGATAATAACAGAGAGTAGCAGCATAAATGGGGGGGGGGGGCAGTGGGTTAGATGTTCATATAGGATGTTCAGGAGTCTTATGGCCTGGGGTAGAAGCTGTTTAGAAGCCTCTTGGACGTAGACTTGGTACCGCTTGCTAAGGTACCGCTTGCCATGCGGTAGCAGAGAGAACAGTCTATGATTAGGGCTGCTGGAGTCTTTGACAATTTTTAGGTCCTTCCTCTGACACCTGGTATAGAGGTCCTGGATGGCAGGAAGTTTGGCCCCAGTGATGTACGGGGCTGTACACACCACCCTCTGTAGTGCTTTGCGGTCGGAGGCCGAGCAGTTGCCATACCAGGCAGTGATGCAACCAGGCAGGATGCTCTTGATGGTGTAGCTGTAGAACGTTTTGAGGATCTGAGGACACATGCCAAACCTTTTCAGTCTCCTGAGGGGGAATAGGTTTTGTCGTGCCCACTTCACGACTGTCTTTGTGTGCTTGGACCATGTTAGTTTGTTGGTGCTGTGGACGCCAAGGAACTTGAAGCTCTCAATCTGCTCCATTACAGCCCTGTCGATGAGATTGAGGGCGTGCTCGGTCCTCCTTTTGAAGTTAGAGTAGCTAGCTTTTCCAACTATGTTAGCTGGCATGCCTGCCACCAAGGTTGGTAGACTTTAGAAAAGCAAGCAGTAACTAAAGGTATGGAATAACGTTCACATTCCTTTCAATCTTTGACCCAGATTTTAGCAGAGATGCAGAGAAGCGTATTTAGTATCTTAAAAAAAAAACTCCGGAGGATATACTTAGGTATGCAGAAAAATAAACATATTTTTTTGACATAAAATTAAGAATAATGATTATGGCTATGGATTGCAGGAAAACGCTGTTTCATAATTCTCCAATTTACAGACTGGGGACTTAGCCCGACCAGCCCGACCATCCCAAGCCATTCTCATGTACTTTGTGCCCCCTCAGATTTTTGGGGTGCATGATTCCCCTGGGTCCTGAAAGCCACCGAGTAAAGAGCGGATGTGTCGAAGGGTGAAGAGGTTAGTGCAAATGCTGATCTGGTAGATTTTATTGAGTTGGAATGTAAGATTCTTTGGCTCCCAAGGACTTGACCCTGTTCCATAAAACATTGGGCATTGGGTTCGATGACTTTGAGGAAAATATTATTGCAATCCTTTCAGCCATACGACTTGTGATCCCTACAACTTGTGCAAAGAGGGGGAAAGAAGATACTATAACAAAAGTGAATTTCCATTCACCCAAGGGAGTACCTTATAAAGAATAAATTCCTGACAGGTTCATACCTCAAACCAAACTTTTTAAAACAGATGGTGTGTCTGGGTAGAGATGCAGATCCAGTGTCTGGGTAAAAACCCCAGAGATAAAGCTTCAGTGTCTGGGTAAAAGCCTCAGAGATACAGCTCCAGTGTCTGGGTAAAAACCCCAGAGATAAAGCTCCAGTGTCTGGGTAAAAACCCCAGAGATAAAGCTCCAGTGTCTGGGTAAAAGTCCCAGAGATACAGCTCCAGTGTCTGGGTAAAAGCCTCAGAGATAAAGCTCCAGTGTCTGGGTAAAAAGCCCAGAGATACAGCTCCAGTGTCTGGGTAAAAGTCCCAGAGATACAGCTCCAGTGTCTGGGTAAAAGTGTCAGAGATACAGCTCCAGTGTCTGGGTAAAAGCCTCAGAGATACAGCTCCAGTGTCTGGGTAAAAAGCCCAGAGATACAGCTCCAGTGTCTGGGTAAAAGCCTCAGAGATAAAGCTCCAGTGTCTGGGTAAAAAGCCCAGAGATACAGCTCCAGTGTCTGGGTAAAAGTCCCAGAGATACAGCTCCAGTGTCTGGGTAAAAGTGTCAGAGATACAGCTCCAGTGTCTGGGTAAAAGCCTCAGAGATACAGCTCCAGTGTCTGGGTAAAAAGCCCAGAGATACAGCTCCAGTGTCTGGGTAAAAGCCTCAGAGATAAAGCTCCAGTGTCTGGGTAAAAAGCCCAGAGATACAGCTCCAGTGTCTGGGTAAAAGTCCCAGAGATACAGCTCCAGTGTCTGGGTAAAAGCCTCAGAGATAAAGCTCCAGTGTCTGGGGAAAAACCCCAGATACAGCTCCAGTGTCTGGGTAAAAGTCTCAGAGATACAGCTCTAGTGTCTGGGTAAAAGCCTCAGAGATACAGCTCCAGTGTCTGGATAAAAGTCTCAGAGATACAGCTCCAGTGTCTGGGGAAAAACCCCAGATATACAGCTCCAGTGTCTGGGTAAAAGTCTCAGAGATACAGCTCCAGTGTCTGGGTAAAAGCCTCAGAGATACAGCTCCAGTGTCTGGGTAAAAAGCCCAGAGATACAGCTCCAGTGTCTGGGTAAAAGCCTCAGAGATACAGCTCCAGTGTCTGGGTAAATGCCTCAGAGATACAGCTCCAGTGTCTGGGTAAAAGTCTCAGAGATACAGCTCCAGTGTCTGGGTAAAAGCCTCAGAGATACAGCTCCAGTGTCTGGGTAAAAGCCCCAGAGATACAGCTCCAGTTTCTGGGTAAAAGCCCCAGAGATACAGCTCCCAAAATAAATTCAACACATGGGCAGAAATGTGACAGCAGAAATTACAGGTATGAATCGTATAATCCTGTCCAAAGAACTCATTATGCAACAACATTCCCTGATGAGTATGAAATAGACTACAAGGGAGAAACAAAACAGTATTCTACTTCACAAATTGGTGATACCTAAACATCTTGGGTATTTACATAGACATCTTTGTCATCTTGTGGTAAATTGTTGATGTACAATAGAGTCCTGATGTTATCAAATTCCACAAAAACACGGACTCTAACTGTACATGTACTTGAAGGGAGGCTGACAAGTTGTCAGAGCACCTGTCAATGTAGTAACACCACTGGCCAGCTGGCGAAGGGACGGCCCACTGAATCTGTCTGTCTAAGAAAGGAGCTGATGCAGGACAAAAGCAGCTGGAAAGTCTTGGCACCTTATCAAACTACAGCACTCTAACAACAATTTTATTAAATCCAAATTTGAAGTAATTGAACCTGTCTCAAGGTCCATTTTGTGCATTTTCATGTGCATATAATGGCCACCGAAAGCCCTATGTTAAGCAACACCAAGGTTACACTCGTACAGGTGCCTTAGTCCTGAAGTTTGGCAATATTTCAACCATGGTATTTTGAGTTTTCCTACATTATCCAGAATAAAGGTTCTTGGGAGTACTTTTATTATGATTTGGCATTGCCAAGAATAAATTCATAGCCCACAATTATATTCCTCTAAAATATGAAGTAAAAGATTACATATTCTATTGTCAGGATTGGGGATTGGAGTGACAGTTATCAGAGCGAACTGCAGGTATTCCTTTCCTTTCATCTTAAAGGTCCTCATCCTTTATTTGTGGGCTGAATTCTTAAGACTGAAAATGTGATGCTGTTGTATGCTGAACAGGAGGCTATGCAATTAATCACAGTCATAGACTCAGTATGCACAGGTAGTACATTTGTCACTGAGGGAGCAGAGAAATGTTCCATCTGAACACAGAAAATATCTTAACTCAGCAAAAGAAAAAATGTCCTCTCAATGTCAACTGCGTTTATTTTCAGCAAACTTAACATGTGTAAATATTTGTATTAACATGACAAGATTCAACAACTGAGACATAAACTGAACAAGTTCCACAGAAATGTGACTAACAGAAATGGGATGATGTGTCCCTGAACAAAGGGGGTCAAAATCAAAAGTAACAGTCAGTATCCTGTGTGGCCACCAGCTGCAATGCAGTACTGCAATGCATCTCCACCTCATGGACTGCACCAGATTTGCCTGTTCTTGCTGTGAGATGTTACCCCACTCTTCCGCAAAGGAACCTGCAAATTCACAGAACATTTCTGGGAGGAACATTTCTGCCCTCACACTCCGATCCAACAGATCCCAGAATTGCTCAATAGGACAGAGATCCGGGCTTTTCACTGGCAATGGTAGAACACTGACATTCCTGTCTTGCAGGAAATCACACACAGAATGAGCAGTATGGCTGGTGGCATTGTCATGCTGGTGGGTCATGTCAGGATGAGCCTGCAGGAAGGGTACCACATGAGGGAGGAGGATGTCTTCCCTGTAACGCATTGCATTGAGATTGCCTGCAACGACAACAAGCTCTGTCCGATGATTGTGACACACCACCCCAGACCATGATGGATCCTCCACCTCCAAATCGATCCCACTCCAGAGTACAGGCCTAGACGTAACGCTCATTCCTTCGACGATAAACTTGATTCCGACCATCACCCTTGGTGAGACAGAACCATGACTCGTCTGTGAAGAGCACTTTTTGCCAGTCCTGTCTGGCCCAGCGACAGTGGTTTTGTGCCCATAGGTGACGTTGTTGCCGTTGATTTCTGGTGAAGACCTGCCTTACAACAGGCCTACAAGCCCTCAGTCCAGCCTCTCTCAGCCTATTGAGGACAGTCTGAGCACTGATTGAGGGATTGTGCATTCCTGGTGTAACTCGGGCAGTTGTTGTTGCCATCCTGTACCTGTCCCGCAGGTGTGATGTTCAGATGTACAGATGCTGTTACACGTGGTCTGCCACTGCAAGGACGATCAGCTGTCCGTCCTGTCTCCCTGTAGCACTTTCTTAGGCGTCTCACAGCACGGACATTGCAATTTATTGTCCTGATCATATCTGCAATCCTCATGCCTCCTTGCAGCATGCCTAAGGCACGTTCACACAGATGAGCAGGGACCCTGGGCATCTTCCTTTTGGTGTTTTTCAGAGTCAGTAGAAAGGCCTCTTCAGTGTTGTAATTGCCTACTGTCTGTAAGCTGTTAGTGTCTTAACGACCGTTCCACAGGTGCATGTTCATTGATTGTTTACGATTCATTGAACAAGCATGTGAAACAGTGTTTAAAGCCTTTACAATGAAGGTCTGTGAAGTTGCTTGAATTTTTACGAAGTGTCTTTGAAAGACAGGGTCCTTATAAAGGGCCGTTTCTAATTTAGCTGAGTTTCCATTAAAAAGCACATTTTGAAAAAGTTGGTGTTTATATTACACATGCCTTTTTTTTAAAGATATGATAATCAATATTACTTTGAATTCACTGACTAAATGCATGGATTAATTAACTCTTCAAGCACAGGGGTTGAATGCTATTGTTAAATTCAAGTATAATAAATGATGTTTAGGGAAAATGTGGTAAAACTTAAGACATCACAGTTAGCACATGAGAAGAATGCCAAATGACTATGAAAATAAATAAAATGTTATAAAATAAATAATATTGCTCTCTATTAATAATGACGAACCACCTGGTACTGACTACTTGGTTGGAACATGACTGACGATGTTAGCGGACTACATTGCTACATTGCGGACTACATTGGTTGAAAGAAATGTGTAATAATTTGAAAAACAGATTAAACAATACCTGATGCTGTGTGTATGAGACATACACACAGACACTCTAAAACATACACTCTCCACACACCCAATCATTATCCTTAGTAATGTAATGTAGTTTTGCAATAGTGTAATGTAATAATGGAGCAATGTAAATTTGTATAATGCACAATGTTTTTTAAATTTAATGTTTTACCTCTGTTTGGACCTCAGGAAGAGTAGCTGCTGCCTTGGCAACAGGTAATGGGGATGCTAATAATATACAACATACTAATGATAGCACTATTCATTACTGCTATTCTCTAAAGTTATAGAGACAGGGAGAGAGTGCTTTGTGGATGTTTCTGTGTGTGTGTGTGTGTGTGTGTGTGTGTGTGTGTGTGTGTGTGTGTGTGTGTGTGTGTGTGTGTGTGTGTGTGTGTGTGTGTGTGTGTGTGTGTGTGTGTGTGTGTGTGTGTGTGTGTGTGTGTGTGTGTGTGTGTGTGTGTGTGTGTGTGTGTGTGTGTGTGTGTGTGTGTGTGTGTGTGTGTGTGTGTGTGTGTGTGTGTGTGTAAGGATCACTCTAGAGAATTTACTCATGCCAAAACTTTCTCTAAACTTGCACTCACCTCTCAGAGGGAGCCAGTGACAACTGTTCACATATTTCACTTGAACAATTAACTCAATTTTGTAATTTTCCTTTGACTGTATTTGGATATAGTACACATGTACTGTATCAACATTCCAAGAGAAAATCAACAGCTAGAGCTTTCCTTCACAATGCCTACTGCCTGCACACATAACCTTGGCCAGGCTTCTCAGAATGAACTTGAAGTAAAGTCCTAACCATTATTCAGGATTGGTAATTCATTTTGTAGGGATGCAGAAGAGCTACAAAGTCCATCTTTTAACCTGAAGCAATTTGAGCGACCCACTTGGGCTTATTCAATCTACTTTCTCCTAGCTTGTAATTCTCATTATGCATATACTGTAGGTGACAGAACCATCACCTGAACATACATGTATGTATGTATCACAGGAGGCTGGTGAGAGGAAGATGGCTCATAATAATGGCTGGGATGGATTAAATGTAATGGTATAAAACTCATGGAAACCACTTGTTTGATGTGTTTGGTACCATTCCATTAATTCCGTTCAAGCAATTACAATGAGCCTGTCCTCCCCAATTAAGGTACCACCACCTGCCTGTGTTATCAATGTATCCTGTTTGAGAGAGGGGTGCCATGTGGCCACAGAATTCCTGTTCGCTGGGAGGGCCCTTCCAATCCCCAGAGGATTCCCCCTGTCTTCCCAACAGTCACTCCACATTAGATTCCCCACAACAGGCACATCCAGCGTGCGGAAATGACACTCTAAAGATGATTATCCACACATTTATGCCACTCTATGTGCCAGGAAGGCTGACAAAACTGTCAGTGTGATTATGTGTTGATGGAAACACAGCTGTAAGTTCTGCCTTCTTGTTCCTGGTGAACAGTCTCTCAGCCACCCGTCTCTCATTACCACGACTCAAACCAAGCACATTCGACAAGCACGAAGAGATTACTTCTGATAGTTGGGGGAACATCTTTCATCACAGTTATTTTTCTTCTTTTTCACTTTTTTACCTACCTTGGAATAACAAACCAAAGCTTGTACAAGCTTGTTTCCCATTCTACAGTAATGACTACATAACTGCTCTGGAAGATGTTCATGTTTAACAAAGGTTTGTACGTGGCCTTTTACTCAAATCACTGGCAAGAATCAAATATCCTTTATTTATTTAGGTGAAACGACCTGTCTATCTCTATTTCAGGGTTCCATGGTGTTGTTCTCAAAGTTTCCTTTTAATACAGAAACAAAAAAGGCCAACAGGAAACAACAGAGCAGAGCCTTCAGGTGACACCGTAGAGCAAGGCCTTCAGGTGACAACATAGAACAGGGCCTTCAGGTGACAACATAGAACAGGGCCTTCAGGTGACAGCATAAAGCAGGGCCTTCAGGTGACAACATAGAACAGGGCCTTCAGGTGACAGCATAAAGCAGGGCCTTCAGGTGACAACATAGAACAGGGCCTTCAGGTGACAGCATAGAATAGGGCCTTCAGGTGACAACATAGAACAGGGCCTTCAGGTGACAACATAGAACAGGGCCTTCAGGTGACAGCATAGAACAGGGCCTTCAGGTGACAACATAGAACAGGGCCTTCAGGTGACAACATAGAACACGGCCTTCAGGTGACAGCATAGAACAGGGCCTTCAGGTGACAGCATAGAGCAGGGCCTTCAGGTAACAGCATAGAGCAGGGCCTTCAGGTAACAGCATAGAGCAGGGCCTTCAGGTGACAGTATAGAACAGGGCCTTCAGGTGACAGCATAGAACAGGGCCTTCAGGTGACAGCATAGAACAGGGCCTTCAGGTGACAGCATAAAGCAGGGCCTTCAGGTAACAGCATAGAGCAGGGCCTTCAGGTGACAGCATAGAACAGGGCCTTCAGGTAACAGCATAGAACAGGGCCTTCAGGTGACAACATAGAACAGGGCCTTCAGGTGACATCATAGAACAGGGCCTTCAGGTGACAGCATAGAATAGGGCCTTCAGGTGACAACATAGAACAGGGCCTTCAGGTGACAACATAGAACAGGGCCTTCAGGTGACAGCATAGAACAGGGCCTTCAGGTGACAGCATAGAGCAGGGCCTTCAGGTGACAGCATAGAACAGGGCCTTCAGGTAACAGCATAGAGCAGGGCCTTCAGGTAACAGCATAGAGCAGGGCCTTCAGGTAACAGCATAGAGCAGGGCCTTCAGGTGACAGTATAGAACAGGGCCTTCAGGTGACAGCATAGAACAGGGCCTTCAGGTGACAGCATAGAACAGGGCCTTCAGGTGACAGCATAAAGCAGGGCCTTCAGGTAACAGTATAGAGCAGGGCCTTCAGGTGACAGCATAGAACAGGGCCTTCAGGTGACAACATAGAACAGGGCCTTCAGGTGACAACATAGAACAGGGCCTTCAGGTGACATCATAGAGCAGGGTATTCAGGTGACAGCATAGAGCAGGGTATTCAGGTGACAGCATAGAGCAGGGCCTTCAGGTGACAGCATAGAACAGGGCCTTCAGGTGACAGCATAGAGCAGGGTATTCAGGTGACAGCATAGAGCAGGGTCTTCAGGAGACTACACAGAGCAGGGCCTTCAGGTGACACCGTAGAGCAGGACCTTCAGGTGACAACATAGAACAGGGCCTTCAGGTGACAGCATAAAGCAGGGCCTTCAGGTGACAGCATAGAGCAGGGCCTTCAGGTAACAGCATAGAGCAGGGCCTTCAGGTGACAGCATAAAGCAGGGCCTTCAGGTGACAGCATAAAGCAGGGCCTTCAGGTGACAGCATAGAGCAGGGCCCTCAGGTAACAGCATAAAGCAGGGCCTTCAGGTGACAGCATAGAGCAGGGCCTTCAGGTAAAAGCATAGAGCAGGGCCTTCAGGTAAAAGCATAGAGCAGAGCCTTCAGGTGACAGCATAGAGCAGGGCCTTCAGGTGACAGCATAGAGCAGGGCCTTCAGGTAACAGCATAGAACAGGGCCTTCAGGTAACAGCATAGAGCAGGGCCTTCAGGTGACAGCATAGAGCAGGGCCTTCAGGTGACAGCATAGAGCAGGGCCTTCAGGTGACAGCATAGAGCAGGGCCTTCAGGTGACAGCATAGAACAGGGTCTTTAGGAGACACCATAGTGCAGGGCCGTCAGGTGACAATATAGAGCAGGGCTTTCAGGTGACAAGATAGAGCAGGGCCCTCAGGTGACAACATATTGTAGGGCTTCAGGTGACAAGATCGAGCAGGGCCCTCAGGTGACAACATATTGTAGGGCTTCAGGTGACAGCATAGAACAGGGCCTTCAGGTGACAGCATAGAACAGGGCCTTCAGGTGACAGCATAAAGCAGGGCCTTCAGGTAACAGTATAGAGCAGGGCCTTCAGGTGACAGCATAGAACAGGGCCTTCAGGTAACAGCATAGAACAGGGCCTTCAGGTGACAACATAGAACAGGGCCTTCAGGTGACAACATAGAACAGGGCCTTCAGGTGACATCATAGAGCAGGGTATTCAGGTGACAGCATAGAGCAGGGTATTCAGGTGACAGCATAGAGCAGGGCCTTCAGGTGACAGCATAGAACAGGGCCTTCAGGTGACAGCATAGAGCAGGGTATTCAGGTGACAGCATAGAGCAGGGTCTTCAGGAGACTACACAGAGCAGGGCCTTCAGGTGACACCGTAGAGCAGGACCTTCAGGTGACAACATAGAACAGGGCCTTCAGGTGACAGCATAAAGCAGGGCCTTCAGGTGACAGCATAGAGCAGGGCCTTCAGGTAACAGCATAGAGCAGGGCCTTCAGGTGACAACATAAAGCAGGGCCTTCAGGTAACAGCATAGAGCAGGGCCTTCAGGTGACAGCATAGAACAGGGCCTTCAGGTAACAGCATAGAACAGGGCCTTCAGGTGACAACATAGAACAGGGCCTTCAGGTGACATCATAGAACAGGGCCTTCAGGTGACAGCATAGAATAGGGCCTTCAGGTGACAACATAGAACAGGGCCTTCAGGTGACAACATAGAACAGGGCCTTCAGGTGACAGCATAGAACAGGGCCTTCAGGTGACAACATAGAACACAGCCTTCAGGTGACAACATAGAACACGGCCTTCAGGTGACAGCATAGAACAGGGTCTTTAGGAGACACCATAGTGCAGGGCCGTCAGGTGACAATATAGAGCAGGGCTTTCAGGTGACAAGATAGAGCAGGGCCCTCAGGTGACAACATATTGTAGGGCTTCAGGTGACAAGATCGAGCAGGGCCCTCAGGTGACAACATATTGTAGGGCTTCAGGTGACAGCATAGAACAGGGCCTTCAGGTGACAGCATAGAACAGGGCCTTCAGGTGACAGCATAAAGCAGGGCCTTCAGGTAACAGTATAGAGCAGGGCCTTCAGGTGACAGCATAGAACAGGGCCTTCAGGTAACAGCATAGAACAGGGCCTTCAGGTGACAACATAGAACAGGGCCTTCAGGTGACAACATAGAACAGGGCCTTCAGGTGACATCATAGAGCAGGGTATTCAGGTGACAGCATAGAGCAGGGTATTCAGGTGACAGCATAGAGCAGGGCCTTCAGGTGACAGCATAGAACAGGGCCTTCAGGTGACAGCATAGAGCAGGGTATTCAGGTGACAGCATAGAGCAGGGTCTTCAGGAGACTACACAGAGCAGGGCCTTCAGGTGACACCGTAGAGCAGGACCTTCAGGTGACAACATAGAACAGGGCCTTCAGGTGACAGCATAAAGCAGGGCCTTCAGGTGACAGCATAGAGCAGGGCCTTCAGGTAACAGCATAGAGCAGGGCCTTCAGGTGACAAGATAGAGCAGGGCCCTCAGGTGACAACATATTGTAGGGCTTCAGGTGACAAGATCGAGCAGGGCCCTCAGGGGACAACATATTGTAGGGCTTCAGGTGACAGCATAGAACAGGGCCTTCAGGTGACAGCATAGAACAGGGCCTTCAGGTGACAGCATAAAGCAGGGCCTTCAGGTAACAGTATAGAGCAGGGCATTCAGGTGACAGCATAGAACAGGGCCTTCAGGTAACAGCATAGAACAGGGCCTTCAGGTGACAACATAGAACAGGGCCTTCAGGTGACAACATAGAACAGGGCCTTCAGGTGACATCATAGAGCAGGGTATTCAGGTGACAGCATAGAGCAGGGTATTCAGGTGACAGCATAGAGCAGGGCCTTCAGGTGACAGCATAGAACAGGGCCTTCAGGTGACAGCATAGAGCAGGGTATTCAGGTGACAGCATAGAGCAGGGTCTTCAGGAGACTACACAGAGCAGGGCCTTCAGGTGACACCGTAGAGCAGGACCTTCAGGTGACAACATAGAACAGGGCCTTCAGGTGACAGCATAAAGCAGGGCCTTCAGGTGACAGCATAGAGCAGGGCCTTCAGGTAACAGCATAGAGCAGGGCCTTCAGGTGACAGCATAAAGCAGGGCCTTCAGGTGACAGCATAAAGCAGGGCCTTCAGGTGACAGCATAGAGCAGGGCCCTCAGGTAACAGCATAAAGCAGGGCCTTCAGGTGACAGCATAGAGCAGGGCCTTCAGGTGACAGCATAGAGCAGGGCCTTCAGGTAAAAGCATAGAGCAGGGCCTTCAGGTAACATCATAGAGCAGGGTATTCTGGTGGCAACATAGAACAGGGTCTTTTTAGGAGACACCATAGTGCAGGGCCGTCAGGTGACAACATAGAGCAGGGCTTTCAGGTGACAAGATAGAGCAGGGCCCTCAGGTGACAACATATTGTAGGGCTTCAGGTTACAAGATCGAGCAGGGCCCTCAGGTGACAACATATTGTAGGGCTTCAGGTGACAGCATAGAGCAGGGCCTTCAGGTAACAGCATAGAGCAGGGCCTTCAGGTGACAGCATAGAGCAGGGTATTCAGGTGGCAACATAGAGCAGGGCCTTCAGGTGACAACATAGAACAGGGCCTTCAGGTGACAGCATAGAGCAGGGTATTCAGGTAACAGCATAGAGCAGGGCCTTCAGGTAACAGCATAGAGCAGGGCCTTCAGGTAACAGCATAGAGCAGGGCCTTCAGGTGACAGCATAGAGCACGGCCTTCAGGTGACAGAGTAGAGCAGGGCCTTCAGGTGACAGCATAGAGCAGGGCCTTCAGGTAACAGCATAGAGCAGGGCCTTCTGGTAACAGCATAGAGCAGGGCCTTCAGGTGACAGCATAGAGCAGGGCCTTCAGGTGACAGCATAGAGCAGGGCCTTCAGGTAACAGCATAGAGCAGGGCCTTCAGGTAACAGCATAGAGCAGGGCCTTCAGGTGACAAGATAGAGCAGGGCCCTCAGGTGACAACATATTGTAGGGCTTCAGGTGACAAGATAGAGCAGGGCCCTCAGATGACAACATATTGTAGGGCTTCAGGTAACAGAGTAGAGCAGATCCTTCAGTGACAACATAGAGCAGGGCTTTCAGGTGACAACATAGAGCAGGGTCATCAGGTGACACCATTGAGCAGGGCCTTCAGGTGACAACATAGAGCAGGGTCATCAGGTGACACCATTGAGCAAGGCCTTCAGGTGACAACATAGAGCAGGGCCTTCAGGTGACACCATTGAGCAGGGCCTTCAGGTGACAACATAGAGCAGGGCCTTCAGGTGACACCATTGAGCAGGGCCTTCAGGTGACAACATAGAGCAGGGTCATCAGGTGACACCATTGAGCAGGGCCTTCAGGTAACAACATAGAGCAGGGCCTTCAGGTGACACCATTGAGCAGGGCCTTCAGGTGACAACATAGAGCAGGGCCCTCAGGTGACACCATTGAGCAGGGCCTTCAGTTGACAACATAGAGCAGGGCCCTCAGGTGACACCATTGAGCAGGGCCTTCAGGTGACAACATAGAGCAGGGCCCTCAGGTGACACCATTGAGCAGGGCCTTCAGGTTATGTCCTACCACATTACTCCCTACTGGAAGCTTTCCTCTATCAACAAACCTGCCATAACAGGCTGCCACAAACAACTACTGTTTCTCTGCTAGGTTTGTGTACAGGCCAGTGGGCATCACCCAATGTGCTTGAGAATAAGGTAAAGCTTGGAACTTTAGGAATCCTCCCCTCCTTTGAAGTTGTTAGGCCTGCATGGTTCTCTGTAGGTCACGTTGGGCCGTTCTTCTGCAGGGCAGGACAGTGACCCACCACAATCACACGCAGTACTTTTACAAACAGACATTGCCGATGTCAGAGAGCTCTAGTCTTCGCTGTATAAAAAAAACAGGTGTTTTTTGTTGTTTTATCCATAGACCTCTGACTTGAACAAAGGCCCGACCAAGCGACTGCCTTTGATGTGAAATGCACGATTCAAATAGCGAGTTCAGTCTATTCATAGCTCACAAATGGAAATAGAAGCTCTGCTTATGATGTACCAAGTTGATATCCTAATTTACATTACAGTTGTCTGGGTTTTTGACACTGTTCAGTCTCTTCATTTGGACTGAGATCAAGGGGTGAATAATATTTTCGGATACCAGTGTTCACCACACAGAGGGTGATGGCAGACAGATTGTTGATATAAGTATGCCTATGTTAGAACCATGCTTCAGCACGGACATTGCCACAAATGTTCGCATGTTCTGTTCCACCAATGTTCAAATTTTCTTCAGGTTCACGTTTAATTAGAACCTGACAAGTTATGCTTGAGTGGATGTTTACTTTTAGAAAGTGCCCACGGACTACTAGAAGCCTAACGCTAACTGAATCAAGCAAAAGTTGAAAAAGCACAGCAAATGTGTTCTGACATTTTCCTGTATTCCAGTAATTCCTGGAGTATGGAGGAATGTCACAGTCTGAACTTAAGGCATAGTGAGGTGTTGCCTCACAGGCAAATGGTTTTATATGACAGTCTTTTATATACCATTTAAACTGTTTATTATAGATTGTATGTGCATGACTTAGGGTTGTAGGCCAAATGTTTAGGTTTGTCTTAGCATCTCAAAGTCATCCAATTCCAACCCTATTTTGGGAGCACGCTGGTCCCTATCTAGTCAGTTGTTAGTCTTTTTGACTTTTCAGTTTCATACCCTGTACAATAAGTCTATTAGAATGCTAACCATCACCAATAACTCTGCATTGCTAACTCTAAATATGAATTCTAAACTCAACCTGCGCCTTCAAGCTGCGTTGACTAATTCATATTGCTTCAGGACATAATGACGTGTACACTTGAGGAAGAGGAGGGAATGCACGCTCCAAATTCATCAAATTGGCTACGCTCGTTCCATGTTCTGACAAGATTATGAAAGATGGGGAAATGAGTTTCAAAATCCCTGCTGTTTGAATATTCACAACACATCAGATGGTCTATGAATGTAATTGATTAAGGACCTGCAAAATGGAATTCAGTGTTGGGATTAAAAACAGTCTACAGTATACATGAGCAAGAGGCTTTGTAAGAATGAACACGATTTTACTTAACTTCAATATACTAATAACTTAGTTTTGGAAGCTAGTCTCATTCCGCTCATGTACTTGTTGCTGTGGAAGCTCATTGGATCCCCCCTCCAATTGGCTTGCTGCTGAGTATAATCTCAGAAAATACCATTTAGAGAGCTTAACATTCATCAACTCCCCTACTGCAATCAGCCCAACATGGACAAATGGACAATCAAACTTATTGGAGCTCTGTATTTGTATTGCATATTCGTTTTCTATACAGCGTTTACCATGAATACAATCTGGAAAACTGCCTTTAAATTCAATTGTAGCATGCCTGTAAACAATGTGCCTTTGATTGAATCCCAGGCCTTAGAGACAGTGCAAACACAGTCCAGTATGCTGACCAAAAGTGCAAACCAAAGCTTTTTGTCACTTTTCAACCTTCAAACTATTTCTATCTCTAGCACCAAGATGGCAGCAGTACCCTGATGAGACCACGTTGATTCTCTATACTCCTTTTGTAAATACAAGGCAGATACTAATCATTAGCCCTGCATCTGTCTAGCTCTGCGTGTGTGTGTATGGGAATGGGAATGTGTATGTGTATGTGTGTGCGTTTACGTATGTATGTGTATTGCATTTTTTATATCTTAAAAAAAAGTTACCTTATTTATGTGTGTGTGTGTGTGTGTGTGTGTGTGTGTGTGTGTGTGTGTGTGTGTGTGTGTGTGTGTGTGTGTGTGTGTGTGTGTGTGTGGTGGGACTGTGAGGCTGTAGTAAAACACAGCCAGCACCAACCATGATGAGCAGATGTCAGGACCTCTAGTCACTCTACACTCAAACACGCTCGCATGCACAGAAGTATTTAATTTGACCTTTATTTAACTAGGCAAGTAAGTTATTAAGAACAAATTCTTATTTACAATCACGGCCTATCCCCGCCAAGCCCGGGCCAATTGTGCGCCGCCCTATGGGACTCCCAATCACGGCCAGATGTGATGCAGCCTGGATTCAAACCAGGGACTGGAGTGACACCTCTTGCGCTGAAATGCAGTGCCTTAGACCACTGCGCCACTTGGGAGTTAGACCAAAGGGTACAGTGTAGAATGCACACACACACAGAGGATGTCAGGACCCCTCACCACTCCACACACTCGTTCTCTCTCTCACACACATACATCTCTTGTCCTTGTCCCTTCCTGTGTTAGGTTTTGTAATACCCAGTCTGGATGCGCGCACCACCTAATTAGCCTAGGCCAGTCAGGCAATAATGCTGAATGAATCAGTCATGACTTGGCACTTCCTGAATGGAACATAGACACTTGCCTGTCGAGCCCCCACTTGGCATATTTTAGTGGTGCTGGTGTAATCTCTAATCCCTGGTCAGGGAGGGACTAGAGATTACACTTTCAGAGTGGTTCGGGTGGTAAGAGCGTGGCGCAAGCAATGCCAAAGTTGTGGGCTCAATTCCCACATGGATCTCACACACAACACACACACTCAACACACACACAGATACTAAACATGTATGATCTCACTCATCAAGTTTCTCAGGATAAAAGCATGAGCTACCTTGTGTTTACTTGTAATGACATAATATATGGCAATAAGATAATAATGTGATTCATTAAAACAAGCACCACACATATAAAGTATAACCATTCTTCATTAACAGGCATACCATGCAGCAGAAACTCTACTTGCAAGATAGTGTTAGCCACCAGTCATTGTGGAAGGGAGATTTAGGACGCTCTATAGGGTGACTGTTCCTACCACTAGGCCTAATTAGCAACACTAAAGATCAGATTGGGAATTTGTAATCACAGGTGATGCCTGTATTACATCAGGCAAATGAGAGTGTTAGGTTCTAATTCTCAGAGTAAAAAACTCTACGGACACTATGAAAGCTCAACCAAGTGTAATTCTTCCCAGAGGATCAATACAGCTGCATTTCACAAACATGTTTCCACCAGCACAAGTATATATTCTCCAATTAAGATGCACTCCTCCTTCTCTCCAACCCTGACATCTGTTATGGTTCGACAGGAAGACAAAGTAATGGGGTAATGAACCGTTCCTCCTCCCTTAAGGTGATCTGACCTGACCTCAACCCCCTTGATGCCTAATCCAAAGCTCTCCACCAGTATCACCTATAGCAATCCTGTGACCCAGCAACCGAGCACATTCCAAAGCCATCTGGCTCCTACAGATAACCATTACCTTCTGATGTAAAAAACAGTCTCTATCACTCCTCAGATACTATAGTATTACATCTGATGTATAATGTATCTAGTATAATAATGTTCCAAGTGTAACCCAGAATATAACAAGAGTTAACAGCTGTTATTGCCAAATATAACATCCACATGGTTAGTGTTGACACTACTACTATACCAAAGGGTACACTGTAGGAATGGTACAGCCCATGTTTAGTGTTCTACACTACTGTTAGACCAAAGGGTACACTGTAGAAATGGTGCAGCCCATGTTTAGTGTTCTACACTACTGTTTGACCAAAGGATACACTGTAGAAATGGTGCAGCCCATGTTTAGTGTTCTATACTACTTTTAGACCAAAGGATACACTGTAGAAATGGTGCAGCCCATGTTTAATGTTCTACACTACTGTTTGACCAAAGGATACACTGTAGGAATGGTACAGCCCATGTTTAGTGTTCTACACTACTGTTAGACCAAAGGGTACACTGTAGAAATGGTACAGCCCATGTTTAGTGTTCTACAGTACTGTTAGACCAAAGGGTACACTGTAGAAATGGTACAGCCCATGTTTAGTGTTCTACACTACTGTTAGATACACTGTAGAAATGGTGCAGCCCATGTTTCGTGTTCTACACTACTTTTAGACCAAACGATATACTGTAGAAATGGTGCAGCCTATGCATTCTAAGCATTATATAGCCTAAAGACAGAAGGTAAGAAGGACATGTTTCACTGATATCCATATTCAAGAATCCGTAATACACAATGCAGTATCTTGAACGATAATGATTTCTTGAATTTGATTTCTTGAACGTTAATATTCTATTAAATTAACCACATGCCAGGTTCAGAGCGTTGTATGTATTGTAAACAAATTCTGAAAACAAAGACACCATTGGGTTTGATCTCACAGCCCTCACAGCCCTCGACAACACTCACAGTCCCTGATAGCCCATACAGCCCTTGACATCCCTCACAGCCATCGACAGCCTTCACAGCCCTCACAGCACAAGACAACCCTCTCAGCCCCTGACAGCCCTCACAGCACTCACAGCCTTCACAGCCCAAAAAGCATAAACCTGGAAGCTTTTACTGAATCTGACCGTCTCAGTAGGGTTGCCAAGCCTCAACAAAGTTATGTTTCCTGGTGCATTTCTCTAAACGGAGGCACTCTCAATCAGTCCACAAGGGATTTGAAGAACACATCAACACACCTCCATCTGCTCTCTACCACATAGTACAACTGTTACTAAGCAACTGCCAGGGTTGTCTGTCTCTGTTAGCTAATTCTCTGTCATTGTGATAGTAAGTGTATCTACAGATATAGGATCTTAATTTGATCACCCTGTTGCAGGAGGATTTTCTTGCAATGCAGGAGATTTAAAACGTGTAGTGTGTCTGAGGTGTAAAAAGGCTTCTGAAGTTTGTAATTTCCAATATTGACATTTCGGTCTAGATTGTATTAACCCCCACAAAAATGTCCATTCATTATAATCCACATTTCCTATTGCTGCAGGATTAGTTTACTGCTGTAGCAAACTGGCTCAAATTAAGATCATACTCCTCTATTTCAATGTATATCATCTCCCTGTAGTGGAGGGACCAAGGGACAGTTTTTAATAGCTGTCATAGAACTGACAATCATACTGTATCTTGCATTACCTTTTCAACTTTGGTTGAGAAGGAGAAAACAAATCCATTTGTGCCTTCAATCCCATCCCAATAACATTTTATAGTTCAAGAATACACATAAGTCATTAAGGAGAGGAGCAGTGAGATGAGCATAGAGGTTTTAGAATGCACAGAGTGAGAGCATTGTAGGTCACAGTGTTGATGTTCATTATGATCAGTCATGCAGCAGCAGGGTTTGCCTTGGGAGCTGAACGCTGACATCACAGACACTGCACATTGCTCAGTCCTGGACAGAGGCCAGAGAGCTGTTCATAAAGCACTCACTGTCCTGCCCAGTAAATGTTCTGGGGTCTAGCACTGCATAAACTCCCAACATTATCTTATTGTTTTGAATGTTGTGAAACACTATGATTTTAAAAGGCTTTATTCAGCATTCGTGGCATGGCATTAATGAATGAAGTCACTGTTTCTCAGAGCTCATGCTCACCATCAAAAGGTAAACAGACCCCCAGCCTTTTGGGATGGTTTTAGCATGCTGCATTAATTGAAGATGTTTAGGCTAAACTAATAGTGTTAGGTTACTTTGACGTATCTATACTATATACACTGTGTACAAAACATTAGGAACCTCTTCCTAATATTGAATTGCACCCATCCTTTTCCCTAAGAACAGCATCAATTCATTGGGGCATGGACTCTGCACTCTAAAAGAGTTCTTTGGCTGTCCCCATAGGAGACCCCTTTTTGTTTACAGTTCGAACACTATTTTATTCCAGAACTAACCCTTTCAGGTTCCATGTAGAACCCTCTGTAGAAAGGGTTCTACATGGAACTCAAAAGGGTTCTTCTACCTGCAACAAAAAGGGTTATCCTATGGGGACAGCCAAAGAACACCCTTAGCATTTTTTTTCTTTCTAA
This sequence comes from Oncorhynchus gorbuscha, assembly GCF_021184085.1. Lineage (NCBI taxonomy): Eukaryota > Metazoa > Chordata > Actinopteri > Salmoniformes > Salmonidae > Oncorhynchus > Oncorhynchus gorbuscha. Next base: position 23,385,876 of record NC_060195.1, read on the forward strand.
AACTGTACAAGGTGTCAAGAGATGTCCACATGGATGCTGGCCCATGTTGACTCCAATGCTTCCAACAGTTGTGTCAAGTTGGCTGGATATCCTTTGGGTGGTGGACCATTCTTGATACACATTGGAAACTTTTGAGCTTGAAAACCCAGCAGCGTTGCAGTTCTTGACACACACAAACCGATGCGCCTGGCACCTACTATCATACCCCAGTCAGACACTTAAATATTGTGTCTTGCCCATTCACTCTCTGAATGGCACACAAACAATCCATGTTTCAATTGTCTCAAGGCTTAAAAATCCTTCTTCAGCCTATCTCCTCCCTTTCAGCTACAATGACTGAAGTGGGGCAGCGGTCCAAGGCACTGCATCTCAGGGCTAGAGACATCACTACAGGCTGTATCACAACCGGCCGTGGCTGGGTATCCCATAGGGCGGCGCACAATTGGCCCAGCGTCGTCCGGGTTTGGCCGGTGTAGACCGTCATTGTAAATAACAATTTGATGTTAACTGACTTGCCTAGTCAAATAAATTTACAACATGTTTTTTCTAATAAGTGACATCAATAAGGGATCATTGTAATAAATACTCATGGAGAAAAAGTTGTAGATTCACATGCAGAACGCAGCAGATGTTTATTACGCCTTCGCAGAAGTCAGGAATCATGTCTCAGGCAGGCAGGCAATGGTCAAACACAGGTAGGCCGTCAAAAACAAACAATACCTCACAACCATACAAACAGAAAGAACTGAACTAAGTAGGGAGCTGATGAGACTAGGTGAGAAACCAAAACAGGTGAAATTAATGAACAAAAATGAAAGACAGTGCTACGTTCAAGAACACACAGAAAAAGAGCACAAGGTCGACTAAGAAAAGAAAATAAGAACCTTACAATCATAACTTTCACCTGGATTCATCTGGTCAGTTTGTCATGGAAAGAGCAGGTATTCCTAATGTACACTCAGTGTATACTGTGCCTAATTGAGATAGTAATTGAGTTGTGGCAGAACAATTCCTTTTTAAGTTTTAATTTTCTCATGAAAAGCACAGGATGCACAGCTTTTTTAAGACAGCACAAAAACAGGATCAAAGCTGCACAGTAGGTCTATAGTATAATGAGTTGATCGTCTGGGTGGGAGTCACACTGTACAGTAGGATTATAGTATGTGATCTAATACCTGAGCCATAGAGAAGCACACACAGCCACATGCTCCGCTAAGTGAGCCATATAGAACCATGCACAGCCCCATACACTACTAACTGAGAAATGCACAGACCCATACCCTACTAACTTAGCCATATAGAACCATACACAGCCCCATGCGCGACTAACTGAGCCACAGAACTATACACAGCCCCATGCTTGACAAACTGAGACATACACAGCCATAACTCTACTAACTGAGCCATATACAACCATACAGAGCCCCATGCTCTTCTAACTGAGCCATGCACAGACCTATACTCTACTGAGTCATACAGAATTACACACAGACCCATGCTCTACTAACTGAACCATACACAGCCCCAAGCTCCACTAACAGAGCCATATAGAACCATACACAGCCCCATACTCTACTAACTGAGCCATACACAGCCCCATACACTACTAACTGAGCCATACACAGCCCCATGCTCCACTAACAGAGCCATATAGAACCATACACAGCCCCATACTCCACTAACTGAGCCATATAGTACTGTACATAGCCCCATGCTCTACTAACTGAGCCTTGTCGAACCATACACAGCCCTATGCTCCACTATCTGAGCCATACACAGCCCCATGCTCTACTAACTGAGCCGTACCCAACCCAATAATCTGCTAACTGAGCCATATTGAACCATACACATCCCCATACTCTACTAACTGAGCCATATTGAACCATACACATCCCCATACTCTACTAACTGAGCCATATTGAACCATACACATCCCCATACTCAACTAGCTGAGACATTTAGAACCATACACATCCCCACACTCCACTAACAGAGCCATATAGAACCATACACATCCCCATACTCTACTAACTGAGTCATTTAGAACCATACATCTCCCCATACCCTACTAACTGACCCATATAGAACCATACTGTAACGTTTGTCGTCTTCCTCTGACGAGGAGTAAGAGAGGTCGGACCAATTTGCAGTGTGGTAAGTGTTCATCCTTTTAATAATCTGACCACTAAATACAAAGTAACAACCGAAACAGCTCCGTCAGGTGCAACACACACTAAACAGAAAATAATCACCCACAAAACACAATAGGAAACAGGCTACCTAAGTATGGTTCTCAATCAGGGACAACGATTGACAGCTGCCTGTGATTGAGAACCATACCAGGCCAAACACAGAAATAGCAAATCATAGAAAAACTAACATAGACAACCCACCCAACTCACGCCCTGACCATACTAAAATAAAGACATAACAAAAGAACTAAGGATAGAACATGACACATACACAGCCCCATTCTCTGCTAACTGAGCCATATAGAACCATATACAGCCCCATTCTCTGCTAACTGAGCTATATAGAACCATACACAGCCCCATTCTCTGCTAACTGAGCTATATAGAACCATACACAGCCCCATTCTCTGCTAACTGAGCCATATAGAACCATACACAGCCCCATTCTCTGCTAACTGAGCTATATAGAACCATACACAGCCCCATTCTCTGCTAACTGAGCCATATAGAACCATACACAGCCCCATTCTCTGCTAACTGAGCTATATAGAACCATACACAGCCCCATTCTCTGCTAACTGAGCCATATAGAACCATATACAGCCCCATACTCTAATAACTGAGCCATGTAGAACCCTACACTGCTCCAAAATCTACTATCTGAGCCATATGGAATTTTCACAGCCCCATCTCTACTAACTGAGCCATACACAACCCCATAATCTACTAACTGAGCCATATAGAACCATACACAGCCCCATACTCTTTTAACTGAGCCATATAGATCCATACACAGCCCCATCTCTACTAACTGAGCCATACACATCCCCACACTCTACTAACTGAGCCATATAGAACCATTCATAGCCCCATACTCTACTAACTGAGCCATTTTAAACTATACACATCCCCATACTTTGCTAACTGAGCCATACACAGCCCCATGCTCTACTAACTGAGCCATACACAGCCCCATGCTCTATAAACTGAGCCAAACACAGCCCCATGCTCTACTAACTGAGCCACACACAGCCCCATGCTCTACTAACTGAGCCATACACAGCCCCATGCTCTACTAACTGAGCCATACACAGCCCCATGCTCTACTAACTGAGCCATACACAGCACCATGCTCTACAAACTGAGCCATACACAGCACCATGCTCTACTAACAGAGCCATACACAGCACCATGCTCTACTAACTGAGCCATACACAGCACCATGCTCTACTAACAGAGCCATACACAGCACCATGCTCTACTAACTGAGCCATACACAGCACCATGCTCTACTAACTGAGCCATACACAGCACCATGCTCTACTAACTGAGCCATACACAGTACCATGCTCTACTAACTGAGCCATACACAGCACCATGCTCTACTAACTGAGCCATACACAGAACCATGCTCTACTAACTGAGCCATACACAGCACCATGCTCTACTAACTGAGCCATACACAGCACCATGCTCTACTAACTGAGCCATACACAGCCCCATGCTCTACTAACTGAGTCATACAGCACCATGCTCTTCTAACTGAGCCATACCCAGCACCATGCTCCACTAACAAAGCCATATAGAACCATACACAGCCCCATACTCTTTTAACTGAGCCATATAGATCCATACACAGCCCCATCTCTACTAACTGAGCCATACACATCCCCACACTCTACTAACTGAGCCATATAGAACCATTCATAGCCCCATACTCTACTAACTGAGCCATTTTAAACTATACACATCCCCATACTTTGCTAACTGAGCCATACACAGCCCCATGCTCTACTAACTGAGCCATACACAGCCCCATGCTCTATAAACTGAGCAATACACAGCCCCATGCTCTACTAACTGAGCCATACACAGCACCCTGCTCTACTAACTGAGCCATACACAGCACCATGTTCTACTAACTGAGCCATACACAGCACCATGCTCTACTAACTGAGCCATACACAGCACCATGCTCTACTAACTGAGCCATACACAGCACCATGCTCTACTAACTGAGCCATACACAGCACCATGCTCTACTAACTGAGCCATACACAGCACCATGCTCTACTAACTGAGCCATACACAGCACCATGCTCTACTAACTGAGCCATACACAGAACCATGCTCTACTAACTGAGCCATACACAGCCCCATGCTCTACTAACTGAGCGATACAGCACCATGCTCTACTAACTGAGCCATACCCAGCACCATGCTCTACTAACTGAGCCATACATCATAATGGAGCAGACTAAAGTCTCTATATAGGTACACAACAGAAGAAGCATCTTGTCATATGTAGATTGGAAATCCCCTATGTGCAGTGTATCCATGTTTGTCCCATTAGCCTGTCATTGTATGGTTAACTTACAGAGGCCTAGGAATGAGCAGCTCATTTGTCCTCACAGCAGCACACCTCCAGTCATCGTTAATCTTAGAAATCATTCTCACAACTTCATTGTGTTATTATCATTCCCCTTTCTCGAAGGAAACCTGGTTATCACCACTGACCCCTGCAGAGAACAATTTATTTCAGGCAACAGATACCGTCTAATTGTGTTTGTCAAGGGAGGAGAGCAAGGCAGATATCCAACACTACTATGACTATATTTCAATTATTTTTAGGAGGACTGGAGAGATACATTTCCCAGCAGTGAATTTATGGTTATGATATGTTTTGACCAAGGTTTTAATCAGTATTTAATGTATTTTGTATTTGAATGGGTACTTGATATAGTAGTAAAGATAGTCATTAATTACTATAACTTTTTTACAGCTAGCTATTTTCAAAAGGTTATACAAAAATACCAAAAAATGATTAACTGAGTCTTATCCCTCAGGCACATCTTGATTTTCCACCTTTTTGTCCACCTGCTCATTGGCCAATTCAACAGTTTAATGTAAGGCCACTGACCTCTCTTGGCTGTCAGCCAATTCCTGAAAGAGATGTTGTTCCCTGACGCATGTAGCTGACATATCCAGCCAATCAAGGGATCAGGCTATCAGGCATTAGCTCCACGTTTATATTGTCAACTACCCTCTCCAGATGACAGATACTATCACGTTTTAGGGAAGACCCAGATGCAGACAGTGTGGAAGTAACACAAGTGTATTACTAGAACAGGGGGCAGGTCAAGGGCAGGCAGAGATCAGCAATCCTGTTCAGACTCCAGAAGCTACAGATCAGCAGGCAGTCTCAGGGTCAGGGCAGGCAGAGGTCAATGATCCAGTGTGGCAGAACAAGGTACAGGATGACAAGCAGGCTCAAGGTCAGGGCAGGCAGAATGGTCAAAACCGGGAAAACTAGACAACAGGAACTTTAGAAAAGACTGAAGCAAGGGAAAAAACGCTGGTATGCTTGACAAACAAAATGAACTGGCAACAGACAAACGGAGAACACAGGTATAAATACACAAATGGGAGACGTCTGGTGGGGGGTGGAGACAAGCACAAAGACAGGTGAAACAGATCAGGGTGTGACAGATACAGTATGCTCATAAAAAAGAAAAACAATTACTTTTCTCTTTTCCTCCTTTCTATTCGAATAGCTGTTCTATTCTAATAGGTGTTCTATTCTATTAGCTGTTCTGTGCTAATAGCTGTTCTATTCTTATAGCTGCTCTATTCTTATAGCTGTTCTATTTTAATAGCTGTTCTGTTCTAGAAGCAGTTCTATTATGACAGCTGTTCTGTTCTAATAGCTGTTCTATTCTAATAGCTTTTATATTCGTATAGCTGTTCTATTCCATTAGCTGTTTTATTCTAACAGTTTTTGTATTATTATAGCTGTTCTATTTTAATAGCTGTTATGTTCTAAAAGCTGTTCTATTATAACTGCTGTTCTGTTCTAATAGCTGTTCTATTCTAATAGCTTTTCTATTCGTATAGCTGTTCTATTCCATTAAGTGTTTTATTCTAACAGTTGTTGTATTATTATAGCTGTTCTATTCTAATAGCTGTTCTGTTCTCATAGCTCTTCTATTCCATTAGCTGTGTTATTATAACAGCTGTTCTATTCTAATAGCTGTTCTATTCTAATAGCTGTTCTATTCTAATAGCTTTTCTATTCGTGTAGCTGTTCTATTCCATTAAGTGTTTTATTCTAACAGTTGTTGTATTATTATAGCTGTTCTATTCTAATAGCTGTTCTATTCTAATAGCTTTTCTATTCGTATAGCTGTTCTATTCCATTAAGTGTTTTATTCTAACAGTTGTTGTATTATTATAGCTGTTCTATTCTAATAGCTGTTCTGTTCTCATAGCTCTTCTATTCCATTAGCTGTGTTATTATAACAGCTGTTCTATTCTAATAGCTGTTCTATTCTAATAGCTGTTCTATTCTAATAGCTTTTCTATTCGTGTAGCTGTTCTATTCTAATAGCTATTCTATTCTAATAGGTGTTCTATTCTTATAGATGTTCTATTCTAATAGCTCTTATGTTTGTATAGCTAATCTATTCCATTAGCTGTGTTATTATAATAGCTGTTCTATTGTAAGAGCTGTTCTATTCTCATAGCTGTTTTATTCTCATAGCTGTTCTATATATATAGCAGTTCTATTCTAATTGCTGTTCTATTCTAATAGCTGTTCTATTCTAATATATGTTCTATTCTAATAGCTTTTCTATTCGTGTAGCTGTTCTATTCCATTAGCTGTTCTATTCTAATAGTTACTATATTACTATAGCTGTTCTATTCTACTAGCTCTTCTATTGTAAGAGCTGTTCTATTCTCATAGCTGTTTTATTCTCATAGCTGTTCTATATATAGCTGTTCTATTCTAATAGTAGTTCTATTCTAATTGCTGTTCTATTCTAATAGCAGTTCTATTCTTAAAGCTGTTCTATTATAATAGCTGTTCTATTCTAATAGCTGTTCTATTCTAATAGCTGTTCTATTCTAATGGCTGTTCAATTCTTATAGATTTTTTATTTATATAGCTGTTATATTCCATAAGCTGTTCTATTCTAATAGTTGTTATATTATTATAGCTGTTCTATTCCATTAGCTGTTCTATTCTAATAGTTATTATATTATTATAGCTGTTCTAATCACTGTTCTATTCTAATCACAAAAACCAATGTGCTATTAGAGCACATTCTTCCAATCAGAGTTTGGATACACAATGCTGATCCATCTCAGGATTAGCGCACAATACAATTCCCATAATAATATGTTGTTGTTCTTTTTGTTGTGGTGCCAGGCAGGTACCAGGGTTGTTCTGTGCAGTGGCAGTTGAAATCCTTGTATAACACTGCTATGAGCCAGGAAATAGTTAGCCCACAGTCTCAGGTGACAAAGGTGGTAGACTCTGGTTGCCAGACAACTCTGAACTCTGACATCCTCTTAATGAAAAGTGACATTGAGTAGTCACAGATAGTGGTTAGGACTAAAATGGGTTTTTTAGGTGTTTCCTAGCTCTAAGGCAAATGGCTGAACCTCAGTTTCTGTTTGCATTATTTTTTCGCTTACCTCACTGGCTGGCAGATAATTGTATGGTTTGGCCTTATAAATAGCATAGTATAACAACTGATCATTTGGGGAAAATGTTACATTGTGTTACACAAAAAAACTGGCTACATATTGTATTCTACTGTAGTGAGTTTTGTAGAAATGTCCATTCCTGGACTGCATTGCTTTGAACTACTTATTGTCGATGTATGGCTATGCTACTGCTGCAATATTGTACTATGCGAATTCACTTCAATCGCACTTTGTTATTCAGTCAGTAGTGAATCTCTCTCGCTGTATCTGAGACGTTTATTCCACCATAGTTCATTACGAGGACTGTCATTTATGTATAAGTGACAGCAGTGGTCTCAATATTTTACCCCTTGCAGAGAAAGTGTACATTTTCAATGAATTCTGATCTAGAATTTAAGGAAGGATAAAGGAACATAATGAGCACTGTGAAAGTGAGGAGTTGTCTGTGAAGGTAATTAAGCACAGATGAGATCGGAAATGTTCATCTCACTTTCAAAGTCAAGAGTTCCTCAGACTCAGCTGAGGCTTTTCAACTAATATTGATAAGCTGTCCTGAAGGTGTTACTGACTTCACATGCAAAGGCCATAGCGAGACACAACATACAGCAATATCTCATTTACGACCATAGACCATATATATTGAATGTTCCTGACCATGAAATGACCCCTCAAAAAGACTATTTATTGTTAGTAGTTACACGTTAAAGAAGATTACAGTTGATCTTTCATGACTTTACAAGTGCATGCAATACAATAGGACCTTGTAATCATAGCCCATGCAGCATCCTTGAATGCACTTTCTTGCTCTTGGAAGTCGAATGCGGCAGATTATATATTTTAGATTGGCTTGCATTAGGAAGCTGGCTATAAGTACCATTATCGGATCAATGTGGCACTGAACCTGATCCTCACAAGATCTCTTCTTCTCTACTGTGCTCCGCTGTAACCAAAGGACGAAATTATCCTTGAAGGCATCTCATTTTTCAGTCACTGGTTGTGTGTGTGTGTGTGTGTGTGTGTGTGTGTGTGTGTGTGTGTGTGTGTGTGTGTGTGTGTGTGTGTGTGTGTGTGTGTGTGTGTGTGTGTGTGTGTGTGTGTGTGTGTGTGTGTGTGTGTGTGTGTGTGTGTGTGTGTGTGTGTGTGTGTGTGTGTGTGTGTGTGTGTGTGTGTGTGTGTGTGTGTGTGTGTGTGTGTATGTGAGGCCAGACACACTGGACGCTGTCTACAGGAGAGAGGAGAGGCCGTGATAACTAACTAATGTGAGGACAGACACACTGGACGCTGTCTACAGGAGAGAGGAGAGGCAGTGATAACTAACTAATGTGAGGACAGACACACTGGACGCTGTCTACAGGAGAGAGGAGAGGCAGTGATAACTAACTACTGTGTGGACAGACACACTGGACGCTGTCTACAAGAGAGAGGAGAGGCAGTGATAACTAACTAACGTGAGGCCAGACACACTGGACGCTGTCTACAGGAGAGAGGAGAGGCAGTGATAACAAACTAATGTGAGGCCAGACACACTGGACGCTGTCTACAGGAGAGAGGAGAGGCAGTGATAACTAACTAATGTGAGGCCAGACACACTGGACGCTGTCTACAGGAGAGAGGAGAGGCAGTGATAACTAACTAATGTGAGGACAGACACACTGGATGCTGTCTACAGGAGAGAGGAGAGGCCGTGATAACTAACTAATGTGAGGCCAGACACACTGGACGCTGTCTACAGGAGAGAGGAGAGGCAGTGATAACTAACTAATGTGAGGACAGACACACTGGACGCTGTCTACAGCCTGGAGGAGAGGCAGTGATAACTAACTAATGTGAGGCCAGACACACTGGACGCTGTCTACAGCCTGGAGGAGAGGCAGTGATAACTAACTAATGTGAGGACAGACACACTGGATGCTGTCTACAGGAGAGAGGAGAGGCAGTGATAACTAACTAATGTGAGGCCAGACACACTGGATGCTGTCTACAGCCTGGAGGAGAGGCAGTGATAACTAACTAATGTGAGGCCAGACACACTGGACGCTGTCTACAGCCTGGAGGAGAGGCAGTGATAACTAACTACTGTGAGGACAGACACACTGGACGCTGTCTACAGGAGAGAGGAGAGGCAGTGATAACTAACTAATGTGAGGCCAGACACACTGGACGCTGTCTACAAGAGAGAGGAGAGGAAGTGATAACTAACTAATGTGAGGCCAGACACACTGGACGCTGTCTACAGCCTAGAGGAGAGACAGTGATAACTAACTAATGTGAGGCCAGACACACTGGACGCTGTCTACAGCCTGGAGGAGAGGCAGTGATAACTAACTAATGTGAGACCAGACACACTGGACGCTGTCTACAGCCTGGAGGAGAGGCAGTGATAACTAACTAATGTGAGGCCAGACACACTGGACGCTGTCTACAGCCTGGAGGAGAGGCAGTGATAACTAACTAATGTGAGGCCAGACACACTGGACACTGTCTACAGGAGAGAGGAGAGGCAGTGATAACTAACTAATGTGAGGCCAGACACACTGGACGGTGTCTACAGCCTAGAGGAGAGGGAGAGAGAACTAACACATTTTTCCGGATGACTGTGTGATCTTACTGTTCGTGGCTGATGTGAGCAAAACGTTTAAACAGGTTCACAATCACAAGGCCGCCGGGCGGCGGAATACCAGGGTGCGTTCTTCACAGACATTTTCAATCTCTCCTTGTCCCAGGCTATAATCCCAACCTATTTCAAGCTGACCACCATTGTCCTTGTTCCCAAGAGCTCCAAGGTAACCTGCCTAAACGACTATCGTGCTGTAGCACTCTGATCTGTAATTATGAAATGGTCTTGACACAAATCAACACCATCATCCCAGACACCCTAGACCCAATCCAATTTGCATACCTCCCCAACAGATCCACAGAAGACACAATCTCAATTGCACTTCACACTGCCCTCTCCCACCAGGACAAGAGGGGAAATAACTATGTAAGAATGCTGTTCATAAACCACAGCTCAGCGTTCAACACCAGAGTCCCCTCTAAGGTCATCACCAAGCTAGTGACACTGGAACTGAACACCTCCATCTGCAACTGGATGCTGGATTCCTGAAGGGCCGACGCCAGGTGGTAAGTGTAGACAACATCTCCTCCCCACGCTGACACTCAACACGGGGGCCCCTCAGGGGTGTTTGCTTAGTCCCCTCCTGTGCTCCCTGTTCACCCTTGACTGCATAGCCACCCACAACTCCATCACCATCAGTTTGCTGACAATATGACAGTGGTAGGCCTGATCACCGATGTCGATGAGTCAGCCTACAGGGAGGAGGTCAGAGATTTAGCAGTGTTGTGCCAAGAAAAACTACCTTTCCCTCAATGTCAGTAAGACCAAGGAGCTGATTGTGGAATACAGAAGAAAGAGGGGAGAGCACGCCCCCATCCACATTGACGGGCTGTTGTAGAGTGGGTCGGGAGCTTCAAGTTCCTTGGTGTCCACATCACTAAGGACAGAATATGGTCCACAGATACCAGCACATACGTGAATAGGGCACGGCAGAGCCTTTTTCCCGTCAGGAGGCTGAAAAGATTTGCTACCCTCAAAAACTTCTAAAGCTGCCACATCGAGAGCATGCTGACTGACTGCATCACTGCTTGGTATGACAAATGCACTGCCCTTGACTGCAAAGCGCTACAGAGGGTGGTGCAGACAGTCCAGTACATCACTGGGACTAAGCTCCCAGCCAATCAGGATCTCTATGTCAGGCAGTGTCAGAGGAAGGCCGAGAAGTTGCCCAAGTTTTTAGCCACCCAAGCCATAGAATGTTCTCTCTTCTACCATCCATCAAATGGTACCGGAGCATCAGCTCTCAGACCAACAGGCTCCGAAACCATTCTACCCCCAAGCCATAAGACTGCTACATAGCCAGACTGCTAAATAGGAAATTAATGGCACCCGAACAATCTGCACTAACTCTATCTTGCACTGACCCTACGTACACTCAGTAGTAAACTCAGCAAAAAGAGAAATGTCGTCTAACAGTCAACTGCATTTATTTTCAGCAAACTTAACATGTGTAAATATTTGTATGAACATAACAAGATTCAACAACTGAGACATGAGCTGAACAAGTTCCACAGACATGTGACTAACAGAAACGGAAGATTGTGTCAATAATAATAATAAATAATAATAATAAATAATAATAATAATAATAATAATATAATAATAATAATATAAATAATAATAATAATAATATAAATAATAATAATAATAATAATAATAATATAATAATAATAATAATAATAATAATATTACATAATAATAATAATAATATAATAATAATAATAATAATAATATAATAATAATAATAATAATATAATAATAATAAGAATATAATAATAATAATATAATAATAATAATATAATAATAATAATATAATAATAATAATAATAATAATATAATAATAATATATGCCATTTAGCAGACGCTTTTATCCAAAGCGACTTACAGTCATGTGTGCATACATTCTATGTATGGGTGGTCCTGGGGATCGAACCCACTACCCTGGCGTTACATGCGCCATGCTCTACCAACTGAGCTACAGAAGGACCACCCCCCCTTTGTCCCTGAACAAAGGGGGGGTGGTTCAAAATCAAAAGTAACAGTCAGCATCTGATGTGGCCAACAGCTGTATTAAATACTGCAGTGCATCTCCTCTTCATGGACTGGACCAGATGTACCAGTTCTTACTGTGAGATGTTACCCCACTCTACCACCAACGTACCTGCAATTTTCTGGACATTTCTGGGGGAAATGGCACAAACCCTTACCCTCCAATCGAACAGATCCCAGACGTGCTAAATGGGATTGAGATCCGGGCTCTTCGCTGGTCATGGCAGAACACTGACATTCCTGTCTTGCAGGAAATCACGTACAGAATGAACAGTATGGCTGGTGGCATTGTCATGCTGGAGGGTCATGTCAGGATGAGCCTGCAGGAAGGGTACCACTTGAGGGAGGAGGATGTCTTCCCTATAACGCACAGCACTGAGATTGCCTGCAGTGACAACAAGCTCAGTCTGATGATGCTGTAACACACTGCCCAAGACCATGACGGACCCTCCACCTCCAAATCAATCCCGCTCCAGAGGACAGGCCTTGGTGTAATGCTCATTCCTTCGACGATAAGCGCAAATGTGACCATCACCCCTGGTGAGACCGTGACTCGTCAGTGAAGAGCACTTTTTGCCAATCCGGTCTGATCCAGCGACAGTGGGTTTGTGCCCATAAGCAACATTGTTGTGATGTCTGGTGTGGACCTGCCTTACAACAGGCCTACAAGCCCTCAGTTTATGGTTCATTGAACAAGCATGGGAAACAGTGTTTAAACCTTTTACAATGAAGATCTGTGACATTTAATCCAAGTGAAACTTCCCTGTCTTAGGTCAGTTAGGATCACCACTTTATTTTAAGAATGTGAAATGTCAGAATAATAGTAGAGAGAATAATTTTTTTCATCACATTCCCAGTGGGTCAGAAGTTCACATACACTCAATTTGTATTTGGTAGCATTGCCTTAAAATTGTTTCACTTGGGTCAAACGTTTCGGGTAGCCTTCCACAAGCTTCCCACAATAAGTTGGGTGAATTTTGACCCATTCCTCCTGACAGAGCTGGTGTAACTGAGTCAGGTTTGTAGGCCTCCTTGCTCGCAAAAACTTTTTCAGTTCTGCCCACAAATGTTCAGTAGGAATGAGGTCAGGGCTTTGTGATGGCCACTCCAATACCTTGACTTTGTTGTCCTTAAAAGCCATTTTGCCACAACTTTGGATGCATGCTTGGGGTCATTGTCCATTTGGAAGATTCATTTGCGACCAAGCTTTAACTTCCTTTCTGATGTCTTCAGATGTTGCTTCAGTACATCCACAAAATTTGGTCCCTCCTGCAGCAAAGCACCGCCACAACATGATGCTGTCACCCCTGTTCTTAACGGTTGGGATGGTGTTCTTCGGCTTGCAAGCCTCCCCCTTTTTCCTCCAAACATAACGATGGTATTATTGCCAAACAGTTCCTGAAATTCCCCCAAGCAGCTGATTGGTCGTCCCCATTGCTAATTGGAGAGCTGACCACGCCCCCTCGTCAGGATACAGCTGTATCCCATTACAGACTCCTTCTCCAGCTATACAAGCCAGTTTTCTGTTGCTCAGAGGAGAGCTGATGATTGATATGTCCTGTCTTGGTTTTTGCTGAGAGAGAGCTGATGAGTGATATGTCCTGTCTTGGTTTTTGCTGAGAGAGAGCTGATGAGTGATATGTCCTGTCTTGGTTTTTGCTTAGAGAGAGCTGATGAGTGATATGTCCTGTCTTGGTTTTTGCTGAGAGAGAGCTGATGAGTGATATGTCCTGTGTTGGTAATTACTGAGAGAGAGCTGATGAGTGATATGTCCTGTGTTGGTAATTGCTGAGAGAGAGCTGATGAGTGATATGTCCTGTGTTGGTTTTTGCTGAGAGAGAGCTGATGAGTGATATGTCCTGTCTTGGTTTTTGCTGAGAGAGAGCTGATGAGTGATATGTCCTGTGTTGGTTTTTGCTGAGAGAGAGCTGATGAGTGATATGTCCTGTGTTGGTAATTGCTGAGAGAGAGCTGATGAGTGATATGTCCTGTGTTGGTAATTGCTGAGAGAGAGCTGATGAGTGATATGTCCTGTGTTGGTTTTTGCTGAGAGAGAGCTGATGAGTGATATGTTCTGTCTTGGTTTTTGCTGAGAGAGAGCTGATGAGTGATATGTCCTGTGTTGGTAATTGCTGAGAGAGAGCTGATGAGTGATATGTCCTGTGTTGTTAATTGCTGAGAGAGAGCTGATGAGTGATATGTCCTGTGTTGGTAATTGCTGAGAGAGAGCTGATGAGTGATATGTCCTGTGTTGGTAATTGCTGAGAGAGAGCTGATGAGTGATATGTCCTGTGTTGGTAATTGCTGAGAGAGAGCTGATGAGTGATATGTCCTGTGTTGGTAATTGCTGAGCGAGAGCTGATGGTTAGGTTCTGTATTTTGGGTAGTGTTGCTTAACGAGAGCTGATGGTTATATCATGTGTTAGTTGATTCTCAGAGTTCTTTGTGAAGTATTTTGTAGCGGTCTTGAGGAGATACGTTTATGTCCAAAGGACTGTATTGATTATTGAACTTGTTTGTACCTATCTGTTTTTGTTCCCAAGGGGAATGGGAAGGCACCTAGGGAGTGCTTAGGCATACAGTACATAACCCTTAGTATTCACTGTCTATGCACACTAGGTAAGACCTGGACCACCCCCTGTATTTTGTTTAGCGCACCAGGTGGTGCTAAGTTAGGTAAGTAGTGGGTAGGCAGGTAAGTTAGAGGGGGCTTTGACATTTACTTGCTTTGGATCCGTTCAGCTCCTTTTCTCCAAATTTACCGTGTGAAGGAATAAATTCCCAGTAAACGGTAAATGCTCTGCCTTTGTCAGCCTTACTTGCACCTACAGTCCCATACCTCTTTCACTCCACAGGGAGTTGAATTGTAGCAGGGTGTTGCATTCCCTCTTTCTAGAGGCGTACATAATGGGGGCTCATCCGGGATTCCATTAAACCCACCGGACCCTGCTGCTCTAAGCTCTCTGTGGTTGGTGATTGAGGTGTGATGGTAGGTTGTGATGACTTGTTTAGATTGTGTGTTCAGTAGACTGCAGTGTACAAGATGGCTGCCTCCGCCCTCTGTTGATCCTTTTGATGTGGTTGTGGAAACTAAGACCTTTTTGCTATAGCTGACCATTATGGACTCTTCGTCCTTGAGAAAGCCCTAAAGGCTGAACTTTTGGTGCTCGTCAGGGAGGGTTTAGTGAGAACTAATTTTCTCGTTGAAAGATGAGAGGGGGGCTTCAGGAGAGGAGACGGGTAGATCTTCCGATGTCAAGTCGGAGGACGGGGCGGAGGAAGGGGTTGCTCGTACCCCCTTTACATTGGCCCGATTCAACACTATCTTCTGCTTCGGGTCGTTCAGACGGGACCACTAAGCAAAAGGTGAGACTGGCCCGTTTAAAAATGGGGCAAAAAGATAAAGAGATAAAGTTTACTGTAGAGATTAGGAAAATGGAAATCGACAAGGAGGACTGGAGCTAGACTCCAGTGCGACTCCACAACCTCCTCACCATCATGCCATCTTCGATATGAGTAACAATATAGCTTTAGTCCCTCCTTTCCTGGAGTAGGAAGTTGATTCCTATTTCTCTGCGTTTGAGCGTGTGGCCACTCCTGTTGCAATGTAAATTGTTTGGGAAAGCCCAGGAAGTAGTAGCTGCTCTCTCCCTGGAAGCCAGTTTACACTATGATACAGTTAAAACTACCGTGTTGCGGGCTTATGAGTTGGTACCTGAAGACAGTGAAAAAAATGCCTCTCACCGTACGTTTGTTGAGTTTGCAAATGACAAAGAGTCTCTGTGAAGTCGCTGGTGTTCAGCCAGCAAAGCTAACACCTTTGCTGATATTCGGGAGTTGATGCTGTCTGAGGATTTTAAAAGCAACCTCCCTGATAGAATTGTAGTAAATTTAAATGAACAAAGTTGCAACATTGGCCCAGGCAGCAGTGTTGGCAGATGAGTACGCTTTGACACACAAGACTGTCTTTGGTGCACCTCATTTTGAAGGCCGGAAGATTACGTCATCAGTGCCTCGTTCAGGTCGCTTTTCCTCTGACAACCCTAAGCCTCTTCATGAAATCAGTGAATGTTTTTACTGTCATCAAAATGGTCACGTGATTGCGAACTGCCCGGTTTTGAAAAATAAACCGAAACAGTCCCTGTGACCATCCCCTAAAATGAAAAGTTTGGGTTTAGTCACGTCTTTGGCTCGTCCGTTGCACTGAGTTATTGATTCAGCATTTGGGAAACCGGCTCCTGTCTATGCTCTGTTTATCTCTGCCCATTGTGTTTCCATTAACTGGAGAAGAAGTTGATCAAAAGCCCACACAAATCTTACGAGACACCGGGGCGGCGTAGTCAGTAATCGTTACGGATGCTTTACCCTGGTCTCCTGAAACATATTGTGGCTTGCATGTCATATTACTGGGGATAGAGACGAACAGTGCCTGTACCATTACAATGGGTCCACTTAGCGTCAGACTTGGTATCAGGACGTTTCCGTGTTGTAGTGTCTATACTGCCAGTAAAGGTTCCCTCTTGTGTTCCCTCTTCCTAGAGGCGTAAACTGTAGACTGGCTTTTTTATGGCGGTTTTGGGACAGTGGCTTCTACCTTCTACCTATTAAAGGCAGTCAATTTAGTCTATATGAACTTCTGACCCACTGGAATAGTGATAGTCAATTATAAGTTAAATAATCTGTAAACGATTGTTGGAAACATTACTTGTGTCATGCACAAAGTAGATGTCCTATCCAACTTGCCAAAACTATAGTTTGTTAACAAGAAATTTGTGGAGTGGTTGAAAAACGCGTTTTAATAACTCCAACCTAAGTGTATGTAAACTTCCGACTTCAACTGTATATAAATGAAAAAGTGTGTTCGAGCAAGGAGGCCTACAAACCTGACTCAGTTACACCAGCTGTCAGGAAGAATGGCCCAAAATCCACCCAACTTATTGTGGGAAGCTTGTGGAAAGCTACCCGAAACATTTGACCCAAGTTAAACAATTTAAAGGCAATGCTACACTCAATTAGTATTTGGTATGTAAAACTTCTGACTGACACAACAAACACACATGCATACTTACACACTTTTACAAATAATTTGCTTCTGCCACTCAGTTCTTTATTTTACTCTTATCTATCCTGTTGCCTAGTCACTTTACCCTGCCTTCATGTACATATCTACCTCAATTACCTTGCTCATTGATCTGGTAGTGATAGTCCCTGTCTATAGCTCCATTCATCTGTACTTATTTTATTCCTCATGTGTTACTATTTTATTTACATTTTTAAACTGCATTGTTGGGAAGGGGTCATAAGCAAGCATTTCACGGTGAAGTCTACACCAGTTGTATTCACGCATGTGACATAAAATCTGATTTTATTTTAGATTAGACAACATATGAGTCGCAATGTATGCTGGAGTTAAAGGAAATGCTGCTAAAATAGCCAATAGTAGATTTTGTAAGACCGAAGGAGCTCTTTGGTAAAATGTATAAATTGATCATCAAAAAGAAAGGAGGACCAAGGCACTGTTCATATATAATTAATTAAAATGCTTTTATTTGTATGGCATGTTTAATGGAAACTAATTTTTAAAACTCCGACATGTTTCGGCTGCATGGCCTTCGTCAGGGAGTGCAATGCTGTCACCAGGAGAGAGATGAGGCAGTGATAACTAACTAACACGAGGCCAGACAGACTGGATGCTGTCTACAAGAGAGAGGTGAGGCAGTGATAACTAACTAACACGAGGCCAGACAGACTGGATGCTGTCTACAAGAGAGAGGTGAGGCAGTGATAACTAACTAACGCGAAGCCAGACAGACTGGATGCTGTCTACAAGAGAGAGGTGAGGCAGTGATAACTAACTAACGCGAGGCCAGACAGACTGGATGCTGTCTACAAGAGAGAGGTGAGGCAGTGATAACTAACTAATGCGAGGCCAGACAGACTGGATGCTGTCTACAAGAGAGAGGTGAGGCAGTGATAACTAACTAACGCGAGGCCAGACAGACTGGATGCTGTCTACAAGAGAGAGGTGAGGCAGTGATAACTAACTAACGCGAGGCCAGACAGACTGGATGCTGTCTACAAGAGAGAGGTGAGGCAGTGATAACTAACTAACACGAGGCCAGACAGACTGGATGCTGTCTACAAGAGAGAGGTGAGGCAGTGATAACTAACGCGAAGCCAGACAGACTGGAAGCTGTCTCCAGGAGATTCAGTGATAACTAACGCGAAGCCAGACAAACTGGATGCTGTCTACAGGAGAGAAATGAGGCAGTGATAACTCACTAACACAAGGCCAGACAGACTGGATGCTGTCTACAAGAGAGAGGTGAGGCAGTGATAACTAAGGTGAGGCCAGACAGACTGGATGCTGTCTCCAGGAGAGTCAGTTATAACTAACGCGAAGCCAGACAGACTGGATGCTGTCTACAGGAGAGTCAGTGATAACTAACTAATGTCAGACAGACTGGAGACTGTACTCAGGAGAGAGGAGAGTCAGTGATATCTAACTGATGTCAGACAGACTGGAGACTGTACACAGGAGAGAGGAGAGTCAGTGATATCTAACTGATGTCAGACAGACTGGAGACTGTACACAGGAGAGAGGAGAGTCAGTGATATCTAAATGATGTCAGACAGACTGGAGACTGTACACAGGAGAGAGGAGAGTCAGTGATAACTAACTAATGTCAGACAGACTGGAGACTGTACACAGGAGAGAGGAGAGTCAGTGATATCTAACTGATGTGAGGCCAGAATCTAGGATGCTGTCCACAGGAGAGAGGAGAGGCATTGATAACTAACTATTGTGAAGACACACTGTCACAGCTGCACCATGGTTGAAAAACAGGCCATTCTGACTCATGTAGACTGAGAGGAAGTAAAACAGCTTCTGGACCAGTTTTTAGCTTCAGCGACATTATGTTAATTATGATTTATCATGTCAAATCAGGTTATAGTTGAGTACATTGTGCACACAATAGATAAGGATGTGTACACGTGTGTGTGTGTTGCGCTCCTATCAAGTGAACCCATCACAGTGTGTGTGCCATGTGCTGACCTCTCTGATACGACCCATGTGCTGACCTCTCTGGTACGACCCATGTGATGACCTCTCTGATACGACCCATGTGAATGATGTCAGTTTTGCCGTCTAGTCAGCTGGATCTGATTATCCATGATTAAAGGTATTTAACGGCACATTACCATCAGGATGCCTCTCCCCCCTCTCTCCTCTATGTTCTCTAGTCCCTTCACACTTCATGCGTGGCCTGTCATATCACATCACCCCCCCTCTAACGTTAAATGTTATTAATAAACTACATGATACTGCTCATCATTCGGGAATTATGCACCAGGAAGCAGAATAAGAAAGGGTAGCTGGAGAGCTTTCGAACATCTCATCCACAACTTTCTGACAACCTTTCTGCACTCTTGGGCTGCATTTGAAATGGCACCCTCTTCTGTATATGATGCACTACTGTTGCACAGGGCCCGCATAGGGCTCTGGTCACATGGAGTGCACTATATATTGAGTAAACCAAACATTCCTAATATTGAGTTGCACCCCCCTTTGCCATAAGAACAGCCCCAATTCGTCAGGGCATGGACTCTACAACGTGTCGAAAGCGTTCCACAGGGATGCTGGCCCATGTTGCTTCCCACAGTTGTGTAAGGTTGGCTGGAAGTCCTTTGGGTGGTGGACTACTCTTGATGCACACAGGAAACTGTTGAGCGTGAAAAACCCAGCAGCATTGCAGTTCTTAAAACAAACCGGGGAGCCTGGCACCTACTGCCATACCCCATTCAAAGGCACTTAAATCTTTTGTCTTGCCCATTCACCCTCTGAATGGCGTCACATACATAATCCATGTCTCAATTGTCTCAAGGCTTGAAAATCATTCTTTAACCTGTTTCCTGCCTTTCACCTACACTAATGGAAGTGGATTTAACAACTGACATCAATATGAGATCATAGCTTTCACCTGGATTCACCTGGTAATTCTATTTCGTGGAAAGAGCAGTTGTTCTTGATGTTTTATACACTGTTTTGTATTTGGAATAAGGTGCTATTTCAGACTCAATCTACGTAATCTATGACCGAGTCCTGTCTAACTACCCAGTCACGTCTGACCACCGAGTCCTGTCTAACTACCCAGTCACGTCTGACCACCCAGTCACGTCTGACCACCCAGTCACGTCTGACCACCCAGTCACGTCTGACCACCCAGTCCTGTCTAACTACCCAGTCACGTCTGACCACCCAGTCACGTCTGACTACCCAGTCACGTCTGACCATCCAGTCACATCTAACTCGCCATACTAGTGTTCTTAACAGTAGGCATTTTGAGTATGGGAAAAGATAATTATTTTATAGTAAATTACATTTTGGAAATGTAGTATGCTTTAAATGATATGATGTCCTGCTTATTTCTGCTTTCCATCTAGTAGAATTTGCTGCAGGAAGAGAATCGCCTTTCCAAATCAATATGTGTTTGATCATTAGATGATGCTTTCTCAGTATGGATGAGTCTAGAATGTTGATATTTGTAGCTTACTGCATTCATTTTGACTAAACAGTACGATCTAAATCAAGAACACCCTACTGGCGGCAGCAGGCCAGATTTGGCTCGTGGGTGCTTTTCTTTCGCCCCCAAGGTTTCTGAGCAAAAAGAAATACATGTTTTATTTTCTTTAATTATTTTGGGCAAAAAACTGTAAAAAACACCAGCAAGTCAGCTCCATGTGATTTTTGGTAATCTGATCTAAACTATTCCAACGCATAATAGATAGAGATACGTGATCGTATACAAATGTATGCTAAAAAATCGGCCTGCAGCTGAATCTGGTTGATGATCCCTGTTCTAAACAGTATGTAGTACAATTAGTACACAGTATGTAGTTTTAGTAAGTAGTAGGCAAAACAGATTACGGACACAAAAACAAGGAGGGCATTTTTGTTGTGCAATATGTGTCAGGAAAGATTAGATTAGACAGAGTTTCTAAAAGAGAAAAGAGACGTCTTTGGCACAGTTGGGGGTTAGACAAGGTTCAGCGGCTGGACAGCTGGCCTGATTATTCCACCTGGGCTGTTGGTAACATACTAAATGAATAGGCCAATATCTCATTCTTTAAATCTCTCACTTATCTGGCACCTGGTGACATCTCTCATGCTCGCTGCTTCATATAGACTTTTTGTTTTCTTTTGTTCTACTGTATTATTGAATTAATGTTTTGTTTATTCCATGTGTAACTCTGTGTGGTTGTATGTGTCGAGTTGCTATGCTTTATCTTGGCCAGGTCGCAGTTGCAAATGAGAACTTGTTCTCAACTAGCCTACCTGGTTAAATAAAGGTGAAATGAAAAAATGCAAATTCTCATCTACCCTATGTACATACATGTTACATTGTTTTCATTTATCTCTTTTTCGGAGACCCACTGTTGTACCAGAGTGAACTATTCAACTTTGCCTGTCTACATATGGGCTCCCTGAGTGTGGTTTTAGAAATCTTGGGACAATATTGTGTTTTTGCAAATTAGCACAGTTGGTATCCTAATCTGCCAGGAGAAAGAACATTTGAAGGATTAGTCTCCGATCCTGACGCATTGGCCCTGAGACATCACGATGGGAAATCTAGAACAATATATGTACTCAGCAAATATTATATGCAAGTCTCTTTTGTCTTATTGATCTTGAATTAGGAAAAGATATTCATACAATTAAAACTAAAATTGTGTAATATCTAAAGTAATAAAGATGTAAAGAGTTTGCCTGATCAGTAAATGTGGCAAAAATGTATTCTATTGAAATAGAGACCCCACACTCATTATTCACTAACATAAGCTCCACCACGTACCTTTATTCACTAACATAAGCTCCACCACGTACCTTTATTCACTAACATAAGCTCCACCTCGTACCTTTATTCACTAACACAAGCTCCACCACGTACCTTTATTCACTAACATAAGCTCCACCACGTACCTTTATTCACTAACATAAGCTCCACCTCGTACCTTTATTCACTAACATAAGCTCCACCTCGTACCTTTATTCACTAACATAAGCTCCACCTCGTACCTTTATTCACTAACATAAGCTCCACCACGTACCTTTATTCACTAACATAAGCTCCACCTCGTACCTTTATTCACTAACACAAGCTCCACCTCGTACCTTTATTCACTAACATAAGCTCCACCTCGTACCTTTATTCACTAACATAAGCTCCACCACGTACCTTTATTCACTAACATAAGCTCCACCACGTACCTTTATTCACTAACACAAGCTCCACCTCGTACCTTTATTCACTAACACAAGCTCCACCTCGTACCTTTATTCACTAACACAAGCTCCACCACGTACCTTTATTCACTAACACAAGCTCCACCTCGTACCTTTATTCACTAACACAAGCTCCACCACGTACCTTTATTCACTAACACAAGCTCCACCTCGTACCTTTATTCACTAACACAAGCTCCACCTCGTACCTTTATTCACTAACACAAGCTCCACCTCGTACCTTTATTCACTAACACAAGCTCCACCACGTACCTTTATTCACTAACACAAGCTCCACCTCGTACCTTTATTCACTAACACAAGCTCCACCACGTACCTTTATTCACTAACACAAGCTCCACCACGTACCTTTATTCACTAACAAACCATGTCTAGAAGGATCTTCGAAGAATCTTCGACAAGTCATTAAAAATGTATTGTGTCTATTCATCATGATTGGCGAGGCCCTCTAGTCCCAAACCTCGTCCTCAGGCCCTGGCCTATACTTTATTGATGCTCTTTCCTTTCTATGTCAGACATTTGTCATATGACACTCCCTTAGCAGGCTCCCCCAGATACCTGGTGTCAATCAATCATGTCACTGCATAGCTGTGCATTGTTGACACCCGATTTATGGAAAACAGCTTCGGTGTTTGGTGCATCCAATGCCAAACACTACAGAACTAGAAGCATCGCCAGGTGAGGACAGTGCATCCGTCAGAGTCGAGTCATCACTAATTACCATATGGCACTCCGAAATTAGGTTTTAATTCAAAGAAAAATTGGGGAACCCAGCATCCCCAGCAACAACTCATTTGGAGGAGCAGGGCTTCCTATTGCTCAGCCATGATCAAGCTAATGCCTTTGGCGTCAGTTATCATTAATCAGATTCTTGGGAAATGAATGAACCATCAGCTGCTGGAAGCCATCCAAACCTCTGGGTGGGTGTTGTGTTGAGAGGGCTGAATATGGAGATTGAGGACCTCTGCAGTCTGCGATGAACACACCGCCGTTGTAAACACAGGCACAGTGGCTATGAGCTCAATGTCAAAGACCTCATTCCTCCACAGCTTAATGACACTTGGAAAATGATTATGATGATGTTGCAAGCAGCCTTAGTCACAGCAGTGCAGGGATTGCTACAATTTGAGTAGAACTAAAACAGATTTCAATTTTCTCCGTAAACTTTGGGCACAAACTTGACTAAATTCACAAAATTGCGTCCTTCACTAAGTGGAATATACAGTACACCTAATTTAGAATCTGTGAAGATGAAGCTTTGTTACTTTAGAGTTCTACTGACAAATTGTGAGTTATTTAGTTGTGACACAACATGTCTTTGATTTTTAGAATGAGATGGTTTTGGCACAGTCTCATTTGAGAGGTATTCAGTAGTGTAATTTAACTTATGTCAACCATCAGATGCAGCTCTATATCTAATCAGAGCAGAAACCATCAGATGCAGCTCTATATCTAATCAGAGCAGAAACCATCAGATGCAGCTACATATGTAATCACAGCAGAAAAAGACACCTATGAGAATGATGGGACCGAAGGTTGTCTGAGGTACCTGGATGGGTGGAAGTACTTACTCCAGGATCCTTCCATGCTGCTTTTGATGAAGCTGGTTAGCCATGACGTTGATTCATACCTGAAGGCTTTAGCCTAAGGCCAGTGTGTCATAGCACATGATATCTTGAATGTAAAACTGGTGGTCTTATAGAACTGTTGCTTTCTGTCTAGGGCACTCTGCTTGGGTCTAGGGCACACTGCCTAGGGCCAATGACCTTGCTGACTGTTGCATTATCCACTGCAGCTGAGGCAGCAGAGGCTAGGTCACAACAAACATGATCTAGTCTGGCAGTGGGGGAAAAATAAGAAACAACTGGTTCTTTCAACCCCAGAAAAACAGCACCAGGGTCAGAAAAGAGGAGTCAAAGCTCCCCTTGTGGCAGGCTAGAGCAGTGCCAATATGGCATCAAGGATCGGATCCTGTATTCCCTGGCCCTTTGAAAATAGCTGGAGATGAAAGGGACCTTGAAAAGCACATGAAATCTCTCCCACTCTCTCGTGTTGAGCCAGCTGTACTGTCAAAGTTACAGCATGTCAAGTGGATGTCTTAGCCTAGTTGTGAGAGCGACTTTGATCTTAAAAGGCTACGAAAGGATTTTCGACTCCACATGCTTTTTTCATGTGTACCTTGTTGATACAGTGCTCTCATTCGAAATGCACCACAGCACGTGTGACAACACAGTCAGATAGCCCAGAGATAACAGCACTGAGAATTGACGTTGGCTCAGGACTTGACAAGGACATAACATGGAGTGGTGAAAACACATGTATTTTGCACATCCATTAAATATTAATATTAGCACAGTTGATCATAGTGGTACATGTAGAGGAACTTGTCCCTAGAATAGAGTCATGGAGAGCAGAGTATGGAGCAGCCATTCTGGGGGACATCCATCACTGTGACTCGTCTGTTACTCTGCTATGGTGTTGAAGGAGGTAGAGAGAAAATGACTCATTCTGTACATGTCGAAATAATGCACTCTGTCTTACCTCTATGTCTAGTCACTGTCTTCCTACTAGTCATGTTTGGGTTAGAATTCAGAAACTGAAAGAAACAGAAGGCCAAAGACTAGCCGTGGATCTTTATGTTGGTGCATAGGGCAGAGATCAGATTTCAGTTGATACGTAGGGCAGATATCAGATATCTGTTGATGCATAGGGCAGAGCAGAATGTGAATCGAAGCACTAACCTCTAAGATAAACTCTATTTTGTTGCTGTTTCTTTTTTCCGCTGGTTGAATCATCATATTTCAGCTTCTGTATACTGTACCATACAATGCCTATGGAACGGAGAATAAAGCATCTCACAACGCCATTGCATTATAGTATAAACACCACTGTGCTGTGATTATGTAGATCCAAACAGTTAAACAATTGATAGTGTAAAAGTGGCTTATCTGCTTTGCATTGTGAGGCTGGCTCACACAGTGGAGGAGGAAGAAGATCGAGAAGAAGTGAGAGAGGAAGAGGACTTGTATGACCTAGATAGGAAAGGCTACATGTGAAAGGAGAAGTGAGGAGGAGCAGTGATTAAACAGGCAGCTGGAAGGCATTGCTTTGCAGAGATTAGTCAAGTCAGTCTGCAGCAGCAGAGCTTCTCTTCACGTCATTTCTGAAGTGTCTCTCAGACCTCCATGTCACCCCCAGCGCTAATGTGACCTTGTGCGCATCAACAGTGATGTGCATCCTACGTTACGAACAGGAATAATAGCAGCAGGCTCGTTAATGGACTGGAAAAATCTCACCAAGAAACATGTGGTCAGTGACTATGTCACAATAGTCACTCTGAAGCGATTATCTGTGAAGAACTTCACAAGGTTTTTGACAAAACCATTTCTTCATGCTTTTATAATCCCAAATTCTACAACATGGCATTTCAAGGAGTTTCCCTTCCCCCTATTGAAGAAACATGTCTTCTCCAGTGAAAGGATGCAGTTGGTTATTAAATTCAAGTTGGTGACCTTATTTAAAATCGTGTTCTTTGCCACCAATGTGCATATTTAAAGATAGGCACTGTTTCAGTCTTAAATGTCAAAATGCATCACCATCATACATTCCCACTAGGGGTGTGGCTGTCTGTTGGTTGAGAGCCTAATAAAACCTTCATATCTTCAATGCTTTTCTATCTCCCATGGTTGGAAGTTTGGGAATGGAGTTCTTGTCCAGTCATACCAACTTGGGAGGGGAGGAGTTTTCCGGCCTTTCCCGGAAGTAACTAAATACATGTCTTACCACTGATTAACTTGTATTTAAGTGATACCTCCACGGTATTGGTGCCCCCTCTGGAGGACTGTTGAGCTAACAGAGGCTACTGCGATTAGCATGAGGTTGTAAGTAACAACAACATTTCCCAGGACATAGACATATCTGATATTGGCAGAAAGCTTAAATAATTGTTAATCTAACTGCACTGTTCAAATTACATTATCTATTACAGTGAAATAATACCATGATATTGTTTGAGGAGAGTGCACAGTTATGAACTTGAAAAGTTATTAATAAACCAATCAGGCACATTTGAGCAGTCTTGATACAACATTTTGAACATAAATACAATGGTTCATTGGATCAGTCTAAAACGTTGCGCATACACTGCTGCCATCTAGTGGCCAAAATCGAAATTGCGCCTGGGCTGGAATAATATATTATGGCCTTTCTCTTGCATTTCAAGGATGATGATACAAAAAAATACAAAAAAATCAAGGTTTTTTCTTTGTATTATCTTTTACCAGATCTAATGTAATATATTCTCCTACATTCAATTCACATTTCCACAAACTTCAAAGTGTTTCCTTTCAAATGGTATCAAGAACATGCATTTCCTTGCTTCAGGTTCTGAGCTACAGGCAGTTAGATTTGGGTATGTCATTTTAGGCGAAAATTGAAAAAAAGTGTTCAAACCTTAAGAGGTACTTAGTGTCAAGTGAAGCATTATTCTGTTGGAAGTGTTCTTGCATTATTATGTTAAAAGTGGCTCGCATTATTCTGTTGACAGTGGGCTAGCGCTATTATGTTGACAGTGAGCTAGCATTATTATGTTGGCAGTGGGTGTTAAGGGATTTTTATCTATAATGACTAATTATGTATACATTTCAATCAGGATGTACTAATCAAAATACTAAATGTTACTGTATATGTATGAATTTTCTTATCTGATCCCAGTACTGAAGTGAATGTGGTCAAGAGTTTAGTAACAATGACGGTCTGTTCCTTGGTACAAATGAATCAGACTGGCTAGAATGCTTATCTACACAAGAAAACCTTGACTCGTAAATTATATTAAATTGGTAGGGAGACGGATGTGGGAAGGCTTGAGACACAGCCTTGGTACTGGAACGGAGATGGCATGGGGTAGTGTTAGAACTAATGATGTCATTTTCAGTTTATAACCTGTGGTAACCTGTATTGTGGCAGTACTCTCTTGAATAAAGGCTGTTACTTGATTTTTAAGACCGGGCTCTGTCCATTCCTATAAAATAAGGGTCTTACAAATTCTTATGAATTGACAGAGTGTTTAATTTTAACTGGGAATTAAAACAGAGGAATTAAATTCCTTCAACAGTGGGCCATCATTATTATCTTGACAATGCACCATCATTATTCTCTTGACAGTAGCTAGCACTATTCGGTTGACAGTAGACAAGCATTAATCTGTTTACATTAGCCAAGCATTATTATCTTGTTAGTGGGTTAACAATATTCTGTTGACAGTGAACTAGCATCATTCTGTTGTCAGTGGCCTAACATTATTCTGTTGACAGTGGACAGGCATTAATCTGTTGACAGTGGGCTAGCATTATTCTGTTGACAGTGGGCTAGCATTATTCTGTTGACAGTGGGCTAGCATTATTCTGTTGACAGTGGACAGGCATTAATCTGTTGACAGTGGGCTAGCACTATTCTGTTGTCAGTGTGCTAGCATTATTCTGTTGACAGTGGGCTACCATTATTCTGTTGTCAGTGGGCTAGCATTATTCTGTTGTCAGTGGGCTAGCATTATTCTGTTGTCAGTGGGCTAGCATTATTCTGTTGTCAGTGGGCTAGCATTATTCTGTTGACAGTGGGCTAGCATTATTCTGTTGTCAGTGGGCTAGCATTATTCTGTTGACAGTGGGCTAGCATTATTCTGTTGTCAGTGGGCTAGCATTATTCTGTTGTCAGTGGGCTAGCACTATTCAGGTGACAGTGGGCTAGCATTATTCTGTTGACATTTGGCTAGCATTATTCTGTTGTCAGTGGGCTAGCATTATTCTGTTGATAGTGGGCTAGCATTATTCTGTTGACAGTAGGTTAGCACTATTACGTTGACCGAGGGCCAGGATTAGTATGTTGACAGTGGGCCAGCATTATTATGTTGACAGAGCGTTAGCGAAATGTTGTGCACTCACACACATTCTCAGAGCAAGCATGATTAATATTTTCAGCAGTTCAATTTGTTTATCTTATTGAATGACTAACCAGGTTGGTAATGTGGGGTGACAACATGAATTACAGTCAATTAGATAACGAGATGGTTGTTTCTGTGGAGAGGAAATTAGGGAGTTAATCATTAAGTCATTTGGAGTTGGTTTGGATTTCACCATAGGGGACCAGGGTCCATGATGTGGTCTAATAACAACATCCACACCATGGAAAGCTTGTATGGGAGGTAAGTTCAATAATGAAAATATATGACATTGATAGGTTTTAGAACGTATATGACCACGTCACCAAATACTGGATATTATTTCCTTGAAGCAAGACATACAGTAACTGTGGCACCTAACATGGAGAGCCATGTTATTCTTTAAATGAATAATCAATAAGACAGCAATTTCAAAATATGATGAAATGTTTTATTATTTCAAGATATGTACTAGTTCCTAAGGCATTCTGTGAAACATGAATCAATCTTTCTGTTGATGTATTATGTCAAGTGACCAGTAGGGATCATCAGTAATAGTAACCACCACTCCAGTGGGCTTCATGTTCTGAATAGGATCCACACAAAAACAAGGCAATTAGTCTGGCAGTGCGAATAGGATGCTCACACTACTATCTACTCTCCCCGGGAAAGATTCTAATTACTGTAAGATTCTTATCCAAGACCTGCTGGTATGGTATAGACTTATTGTTAAAGTAGCTGTACAGATGTAGGATATTAACTTGAATCAGTTTCCTACAGCAGGAAAATATTCCTGCAGCAGCATGAAATGGGAATTATTATGTGGATTATAAATAACAGACATTTTTGTAGAGGTTGATACATTTTTCGTAAGGAAAAATCAAGTCTGACATTTCAGAAGCCTTTATAAACCTCAAATAAACAAGTTTTTAATTTATTGCATTGCAAGACAGTTCTCCTGTAACTGTAATGCTCCGGGTGTCATGGGTGTGGAGTCAAATTCAGGAGACAGAGTTCAATGCTGTGCGTCTTTTAATAGCACCAACGCACCACAGGTTGCTCACAAAAGTTACGTTCCCAACCACAGGGAATCAAAAAGTACAATGGAAAAAATCACGACTAGGCACTAACACGTACCTCTACAACAGAGCCGAAGGTTATATAGAAATAATCCCGCACAACAACCAGGTGGGCCGGCTGTCTAATAAAGACAAACTAATTAAACATGAACAGGTGCTACCACTAAACATACAAGGAGGGGGAGGAAAAACAATCAGTGGCAGCTAATAGGCCGGTGACGACGACCGCCGAGCGCCACCCGCCCGGGAAGGGGAAACACCCTCGGTCGGACTCGTGACAGTAACAGGGCTATCAAATGAAGATCCCACATTGTGCATTGTATATGATCTTATGTCAGGTATGGGTATGTAACCAACACTAGTAAGCTAGCTCTTGCTATCCAGGTTTGGCACATAATGATCAGAGGTTGTTCAGCTCTAAGCCTACCGGTTAGAGAGGCGAGCCAGCAAATGGAGGGTTGCTGGGTTTGAATCCCAGGTCTGACGGGAAAAACTCTGGCAAGAAGTGAGCTGGCAACCGCAAGGTTGATGGTATCAAATCCTAGATGCCATTGCCTGCCGTGTCTTTCAGAACGGTTGGGATAAAGCAGAAGTCAAATTTTGGTTGGACCTTTGACAAATAAAGTCATGTTTCTTAGGAGGAATGAAAGAACATTTTCAAAATGGGCCTCTATCAAATAGCTTAATTAGGCTCAAATACGATGTTGGGTTTTTAGATAAAATGTGAATAGCAGGAATTTCGATATTAAGCAGATATTGAGTCCCATGATATTATGGACTACTTACAATACTGCAACCTTCACTTTGATCAAAAGCTCCAATTTAAGTCAATGTATTTTGTCTCTATGAAAGGATTTTTTATGTTACATAAAATTGGAGATACTGGATGTTCTTTGCCTTGGACAAGGGCAGCAGCGGAAAGGGCATGGACCTGTCACTCACGCACCATCAAATCAACATCACGAAGACAGCATGACTTTCTAAGTAATCCTTTCTCCAAGCCAATCTCCCCAGTAATGTGTCTGCAGCAGTGCATCAGATTTGAGTAGGGTCTACGTCGAGGGTACAGGGTCAAACTGTCAACCAATCGGTTCTAGGAAAATGACAAGGAAACAATGATAAGGAAAATGAAGCAGAACAGAAGAAAATGTAAAGAAATGATCAAAAAAAAGGAACCGGAGAGAAAAGCAAAGAATAATATCCAATTGAAGATATAGTGAGTGTACAAGTAGTTTGAGCAATTCCATAATAATGTGACCTGCAGGATTCCTTTTTCAGAACAGTCATATTAGGGAGGATTCTTTTCAGACCTGCTCAAACTGGGTCAAAAGGAGCCTGGAGTTACACAGTTGCAGCATTATTGCTTTGCAGGTTTTTTAGGAAAAAAGCTTAATGTGAAATGGATTTTGACAAAGGAAGAATAGAGCGAGCAGATTTTTGATGAATGGAGAGTACAGTACGTAAAATATGCGACTCAGTTTTGCATGTCTGTCCCAAGGCTGTCTCATTTCCATAATATTCTAGACATATTTATTATGTTTACATAGGACACCCTCTTAAGCAAGTGCAGGCTAAGATTTACTTGAAACTATTTGAAATTCAATTTAAGGCACATGCAGTAAAAGTGCCTCAAGTTAAGGCCCTTTGAATTAATGATACATTTTCTGTAAGCAACACATTACCTGTGATAAATGAAAAAGTTTAATATTGCCTCAGAAATGCAGTGCATGCAAATACACATCATTGTGTTGATAACCATGCAAATACACACCATTGTGTTGATAACCATGCAAATACACATCATTGTGTTGATAACCATGCAAATACACACCATTGTGTTGATAACCATGCAAATACACATCATTGTGTTGATAACCATGCAAATACACACCATTGTGTTGATAACCATGCAAATACACACCATTGTGTTGATAACCATGCAAATACACATCATTGTGTTGATAACCATGCAAATGCACACCATTGTGTTGATAACCATGCAAATACACATCATTGTGTTGATAACCATGCAAATACACACCATTGTGTTGATAACCATGCAAATACACACCATTGTGTTGATAACCATGCAAATACACATCATTGTGTTGATAACCATGTGGCAGCGTAGCCTAGTGGTTAGAGCGTTGGACTAGTAACCGGAAGGTTGCGAGTTCAAACGCCGAGCTGACAAGGTACAAATCTGTCCTTCTGCCCCTGAACAGGCAGTTAACCCACTGTTCTCAGGCCGTCATTGAAAATAAGAATGTGTTCTTAACTGACTTGCCTGGTTAAATAGGCAAGTCAAAAATATTTTTACACAATATTGTGTTGATAACCATGCAAATACACATCATAGTGTTGATAACCATGCAAATACACATCATTGTGTTGATAACCATGCAAATATACATCATAGTGTTGATAACCATGCAAATACACACCATGCAAATACACATCATAGTGTTGATAACCATGCAAATACACATCATTGTGTTGATAACCATGCAAATACACATCATAGTGTTGATAACCATGCAAATACACACCATGCAAATACACATCATAGTGTTGATAACCATGCAAATACACATCATTGTGTTGTTAACCATGCAAATACACATCATTGTGTTGATAACCATGCAAATACACATAATTGTGTTGTTAACCGTACAAATACACATCATCGTGTTGAAAACCATGCAAATACACATCATTGTGTTGTTAACTGTACAAATACACATCATTGTGTTGTTAACCAATTAAAATCATTCTGTTTTACTATCATGCTCCCTCAAAGTAGTTAGCCTTTGACAAATGCTCAGAGGTAAGTGGCTGAGAATCAATGTCTGTACCTAAATTAGCATTGAAATTGGAGGGACTGACTATTTTGAATGAAGTGCATGGAATAATTTTAATTATAAGAAAGAGTAATCATTCTGTGTGGCTCAGGCAACGTGTCATCAATTAATTCAAAATGTTTAATTAACGTGATATACATTTAAATTGGTTCTGGGAGATTCATATTGTTTTTCCAGATCTCCTGGCACTAAGGATTACCTCTCCTGTAAATAGCTTGCATTGGCCCTGCCGTAAGTGGCGCATTTAGCATTTCAATGTTTCCTTGCTCCTGATTCTATTTAGGTCCCCTTACTCAGATAGGCTTTTTGGGCTCTAAACCAAAAAGCTTGTTGTTCTGAGTAAATGGTATCCCTCGTGCATATCCATTAGACCTGAAATTGCATTTGTGTGCCGCCGATGATCTGGCCAAGTCAGTATTGTTCCATTCATGAAATATCTTCATTGAATGTCATTTGCTTACTGTAAAGCCAATTGTGCTCTTGCTCCATTGCTTCCAGTAATACTTAAAGGGCCATTAAGGGTCTGGTTAAACAGAATACAGAGAGACCTGTTGCTCTGGATAGTCTATGAGAAGATGAATGAGACAGTCTTTATTTTCCATTTTTAACTAGGTTGCGCCGCATATAAGAATAGTCTGTAAAAGGATAATATAAACTTTAATTTATTTACAGTGCATATCACTAGTTTATGTGTACAATATTTGATATATTCTACAGTAAAGGGAAAAGGGGCTATCTAACAGATTTGTGCTTTATAAAAGGAAGGACATCATATCAGCAGTCTGTCAACTACAATTTCTCCTGTCTGGTTAGATTTGAAATACCTGTTCCTTGGTTAGAAGGATAACTGTACTATATTAATCATAACATCAAATGAACAATGCAGAATATGGGGGAGGGGACATGTTTTGGGTAGGGGGTGGGATGGGGTGGGGTGGGGAGGGGGGTGCTGAGGAATATTTTTCTAATACAGGATTAATAAAGGCCTAATTCACAAATAATTATTAATAATATATTATTATTCATTTTTTATCAGGGGTAGTTGTGGCACCCTCAGCACCCTACTTCCCACAGCTATGGGCGTAACATAACCCCAGGGTCAACCACTAACAATAACATTTCACGTGACCATCCTACTGTATGTGATGCACATACATAACACCCACTAAAGTGTCAAGGAAAAGCTCTATTTTTTAACTAATACTTTAAATCTAGATAGCAGTGGTAGAGAAATTTTGAAAAAAAATCCAGTTTTCCAGGATTACCACAAAGGAATCCACACACCATGTCATACCTCTTGAGAAAAACCGCTCTAAAGAGGTAGACATTTGGCATGGTGTTGCACAGGGACGTGTCCAAAATAACAGTATGTACGTTAACTGCATGTACAGTCAAACAACTACTGGCAATCAAACACCTACTGCTCTGTATGCTGTGAGATAAACCCACAGTTAGGTTGTGTTGGAGGTCACGTTGTAATTTACAGTCATAGCTACTGGTGTTTGAGAGGTTTTTGGAATACATTTGAGGTTTTTGGAATACATTTGGCAAGGGAGAGATTCAGAACTCGCCTCTCTACACTTTGCTTGGAACTAACTGCCTAGTATTCTCTGACTTCACCACCAAATAGTTCTACACACCTGTTTTACCATCAAAGGGCTTCATAAGTGATTGCTCCTTTTGAAAGGCAAGTCCAATATCATCCTGGTGTCATGTAAATATTCTGCACTGTAAAGAAAAATGATACATATACTTCAAATTTGGAAATTGCTAAGCTGACATTTAGTACTTCATTAACCAAATGATTTCTGTTCAACGTGAGTTGAATTTGAAAAACAATGCTGACTGAAAATAAATATTGAAGTTTGCATTTGCAACACAAATAGCTCCCTTGATCATACAAGATAGTTTAGTTTGCTGAGAACAACAACTTAAAATATTAAATTGGTTTTAAATGAAATGTTTCTCACTAATTTATTTCCCAGTACTTTGTTGTATCTTACTTTATTTTAATAATTTTACTTGTCAGGGACCAGTATACCATTAATACATGTATTTCAGAGGATGAAATATGATGTATTAAACCAGATATAGCAAAAAAGTAAGTGGGTTTGTTCTACCCATTAGTGAGATTGTTATGCTTGTGAATCTGGTCTATGGTAACTCAGGATAGATTTGATAGAACTCCTTGTCTTGTCCATTAAAACTGGACATGAGTCAAAAGGGATTCTAAGTACAACATTTAAGTGTCTTGGATATGAGAAATGCACTTTACGAATTAATTGAATTAGTAGTAGGTGCCTTAGTTGGCGCCGGAAAATAACGTATTCCTATCCAGTAGTTTTATTTTCATTTATTTGCATTGTTTGTAACTTATTTTGTAATTTATTTTGTACATAATGTTACTGCTACCGTCTCTTATGACCGAAAATAACTTCTGGACATCAGAACTCCGATTTCTCACCACAAACTGGCAGAATCGAGTCTAACAAGCCTGATGTGAATGACATACAGCTTTCCGGGAACGGGCCCAGATGCCCATCATTTGTGTGAAGAGAAGGCGGAGAAAATTGGGCTGGAGGGCGGGCTGCTTTCTGAGAATTTGTAGTCGATAGAATAAATCCACACTGCGTTCAGATCTGCGGAAGATTAAACTACAAATGGGACATTAAAAAACGGTAGTATCTTATGCTTCACGGAGTTGTGGATGAATGACGACATTTTAACATACAGCTGGCTGGTTGTACGCTGTAGCGGCAGGAGAGAACAGTGGCGTCGTGTAAGACAAGAGGTGGGGGACAATGTATTTTTGTAAATAACAGCTGGTGCACGATATCTAAGGAAGTCTTAAGGTTTTGCACGCCTGAGGTAGAGTATCTCATGATAAGCTGTTGACCACACTATCTACCAAGAGAGTTTACATCTGTATTTTTCGCAGCTGTCTACATACCACCACAGACTGATGCTGGCACAAAAGGCCACACTAAATGAGCTGTATTCTGCCATAAGCAAACAGGTAAACGCTCACCCAGAGGCGGTGCTCCTAGTGTCTGGGGACTTTTATGTTTGGAAACTTAAATCGGTCTTACCAAATTTCTATCAGCATGCAACCAGAGGAAAAAAAACTATAGACCACCTTTACTCCACATACAGTGACACATACAAAGCTCTCCCTCGCCCTCCATTTGGCAAATCTGACCATAATTCTGTCCTCCTGATTCCTGATTACAAGCAAAAATTAAAGCAGGGAGCATCAGTGACTCGATCAATAAATAAGTGCTCAGATGAAGCAAATGCTAAGCTACAGGACTGTTTTGCTAGCAAAGAC
This sequence comes from Oncorhynchus gorbuscha, assembly GCF_021184085.1. Taxonomy (NCBI): domain Eukaryota; kingdom Metazoa; phylum Chordata; class Actinopteri; order Salmoniformes; family Salmonidae; genus Oncorhynchus; species Oncorhynchus gorbuscha. The sequence continues at coordinate 23,421,733 of NC_060195.1, forward strand.
TGGAATGTGTTCCAGGATTCCTCCAATGGCTTTGAGGAGTACAACACATCATTCATTGGCTTCATCAATAAGTGCATCGATGACATCCTCCCCACAGTGACTGTACGTACATACCCCAACCAGAAGCCATGGATTACAGGCAACATCCGCACTGAGCTAAAGGCTAGAGCTGCCGCTTTCAAGGAGCGGGACTCTAACTCGGAAGCTTATAAGAAATCCCGCTATGCCCTCCGACGAACCATCAAACAGGCAAAACGTCAATACAGGACTAAGATTGAATCGTATTACACTGGATCTGATGCTCGTCGGAAGTGGCAGGGCTTGCAAACCATTACAGACTACAATGGAAAATACAGCCGAGAGCTGCCCAATGACACAAGCTTACCAGATGAACCAAACTACTTCTATGCTCACTTTGAGGCAACTAACACTGAAACATTCATGAGAGCACCAGCTGTTCCGAAAGACTGTGTGATCACTCTCTCCACAGCAAATGTGAGTAAGACCTTTAAACAGGTCAACATTCACAAGCCCGCAGGGCCAGACGGATTACCAGGATGTGTGCTGCGAGCATGCGCTGACCAACTGGCAAGGGTCTTCACTGACATTTTCAAACTCTCCCTGTCCAAGTCTGTAATACCAACATATATTAAGCAGACCACCATAGTCCCTGTGCCCAAGAACATGAAGGTAACCTTCCTAAATGACTACAGACCCGTAGCACTCACGTCTGTAGCCATGATGTTCTTTGAATGGCTGGTCATGGCTCACATCAACACCTTTAACCCAGAAACCATACACCCACTCCGATTTGCATACCGCCCCAACAGATCCACAGATGATGCAATCTCAATTGCACTCCACACTGCCCTTTCCCACCTGGACAAAATGTACACCTATGTGAGAATGCTATTCATTGACTAAAGCTCAGCATTCAACACCATAGTGCCCTCAAAGCCAATCAATAAGCTAACAAAACTGGGAATAAACACCTCCTTCTGCAACTGGATCCTGGACTTCCTGATGGGCCGCCCCCAGGTATTTACATTTGTTATGGATGTCCAGGTGGTAAGGGTAGGTAACAACACATCTGCCACGCTGATCCTCAACACGGGATCCCTCAGGGGGGCGCGCTCAGTCCCCTCCTGTACTCCTTGTTCACTCATGACTGCACAGCCAGGCACGACTCCAACACCATCATTAAGTTTGCCAATGACACAACAGTGGTAGGTCTGATCACCAACCACAACGAGACAGCCTATAGAGAGGAGGTCAGAGACCTGGCCATGTAGTGCCAGTGTAGCCGATGTCAAATGGCTAGCTAGTTCGCGGTGGTGCGCGCTAGTGGCATTTCAATCGGTGACGTCACTTGCTCTGAGACCTTGAAGTAGTGGTTCCCCTTCTCTGCAAGGGCCGTGGCTTTTGTGGAGCAATGGGTAACGATGCTTCGAGGGTGACTGTTGTCTGTGTGCAGAGCGTCACTGGTTCGCGCCCAGGTCGGGACAAGGGGACGGACGTGAAGTCTATACTGTTACATTGATGCTGTTGCCCCGGATCACTGGTTGCTGCGGAAAGAGGCGGAGGTCAAAAGGGGGGTGAGAGTAGCTGATGTGAAATAGCTAGCTAGTTAGTGGTGGTGCACGCTAGTAGCGTTTCAATCGGTGACGTCACTTGCTCTGAGACCTTGAAGTAGTGGTTCCCCATTATCTGCAAGAGCCGTGGCTTTTGTGGAGCGATGGGTAACGATGCTTCAAGGGTGACTGTTGTCTGTGTGCAGAACGTCCCTGGTTCGCACCCAGGTCGGGGCGAGGGGACGGATGTAAAGTCTACACTGTTGCACCAGGACAACAACCTCTCCATCAACGTGATCAAGACAAAGGAGATGATTCTGGACTGTAGGAAAAAGAGGACCAAGCACGCCCCCATTCTCATCAACTGGACTGTAGTGGAGCAGGTTGAGAGCTTCAAGTTCCTTTGTGTCCACATCACCAACAAACTAACATGGTCCAAGCACACCAAGACAGTCATGAAGAGGGCATGACAAAAGCTATTCCCCCTCAGGAGACTGAAAATATTGGCATGCGTCCTCAGATCCTCAAAGATTCTACAGCCGCACCATCGAGAGCATCCTGACTGATTGCATCACTGCCTGGTATGGCAACTGCTCGGCCTCTGACCGCAAAGTACAACAGAGGGCGGTGCGTACAACCCAGTACATCATTGGGGCCAAGCTTCCTGCCATCCAGGACCTCTATATCAGGCGGTGTCAAAGTAAGGCCCTAAAAATTGTCAAAGACTACAGCCACCCTAGTCATAGACTGTTCTCTCTGCTACCGCATGGCAAGAGGTACCGGAGCGCCAAGTCTTAGTTCAAGAGGCTTCTAAACAACTTCTATCCCCAAGACTCCTGAACATCCAATCAAATGGCTACCCATACTATTTGCATTGCCCCCAACCCCCTCTTTTACACCGCTGCTACTCTCTGTTAATACTGTTGAACAATTAATAAAATCGCCACTGGACTATTTACATTAACCCCCCTCCTCCCTTTTGTACACTGCTGCTACTAGTTGTTTATTATCTATGCATCGTCACTTCACCCCAACCTACATGTACAAATGACCTCAACTAACCTGTAGCCCCGCTCACTGACTTGGTACCGGTACCCCCTGTATATAGCCTCGTTATTGTTATTGTTATTATGTGACTTCTTTTTTTTTCCTTTAGTCTATTTGGGAATTTTTTTCTTAATTCTTCTTGAACTGCACTGTTGGTTAATTAAGGACTTGTAAGTAAGCATTTTACGGTAAAGGCTGCACTTGTTGTATTATATTTTTTGTTGTCATCTATGCATAGTCACGTTAATGACTCTACCTACATGTACATATTAACTTATGTCCAATTACCTCGACAAACCCGTGCCACCGCACATTGACTCTGTACCAGAACCCCCTGTATACAGTCTCTCTATTGTTCTTTTACTGCTGCTCTTTAATTACTTGTTACTTTTATTTCTTATTCTTGTTCATTTTTTTTTACGGGCTCGTAAGTAAGCATTTCACTGTACACCTGTTGTATATGGCACATGGGGCGGCAGGGTAGCCTAGCGTTTAGGGCGTTGGAACCGGAAGGTTGCAAGTTCAAACCCCCGAGCTGACACTGTACAAATCTGTCGTTCTGCCCCTGAACAGGCAGTTAACCCACTGTTCCTAGGCCGTCATTGAAAATGAGAATTTGTTCTTAACTGACTTGCCTGGTTCAATAAAGGTAAAATGAAAAAACATGTGACTAACACATTTTGATTTGAGTATTAACATACTTGTCTCAACCATAATAAAAGCATAACAGCAATCTTTCAAAAACGAAATAATTTCCATTGTTGAGCAAACATATTTATATAGGTTAGAGGACATGAAATCAAAAGTTTAGACAACTTTAGACAACAATATGTTAGCGGAAATTCCCTGCCCTGAAGTTGAATAAACAAGAAATCATATTGTTAAGTTGACAAAATGTTTTATTTCAGGTCCCCTCAGCTAAAGTATATGAAGATGTTTGCTCATTTTGGTTGAGACAAGTATGTTAGTACTACTACTACAACTACTGCTGCTGCAACTACTACTACTGCTACGATGACAGCTGCTACTACTACGACTACTAATTATAGAAATAATCATAATACTTTTTACAGTGTGGGAATTGAGCAATGACATTTATGTTAGGAGCTATCTTCTCTCAGCTATCATAGTTCCTGTGAATCTGTGCTGGTTGCTGTATGCTTCGCCAAGGACGGGGAGGCCTGTTCATGAGTTTCTTCTCAGAATTGTTAAATAAGAAATCAGCATCTCACTAACAAAGCTATGGCCTGTGTGTTTGACAGCGTGTGCAGCTTAATCAAATTGTTTATTGCCAAGTCAAACTCCAGAGAAAGGGTATACAGGTGCCTTGCACTTTTCAACAGATGATGTCGCTTCTTGTTTTTTTCATGTGCATGTTCTAACATGGTTCAAGGTGTTTTCAGAAAAGCCATTTGTGCATAGAATATCGCTGGAGATAAAGCCCGGCATAAAAATGTACAGCCGTTTGGCAGGGCAATGTTCTCCAGCTTACACCCCTTCACATTAAAATGTGTTGCCTGAAGCTCAGTCACACTAGCTGACTCAGCTTGTCTTCACAATGCATTCATGAAGAGAGACAAATATACTCATCATTTATCATGTTGACAATGCCCCCCTGTGTTCGTATCCAGACTTTTTTCTGTCTGGTCACATTTCCACTAAAATAAGTTGACCTTCCTTTGATATCTCACTTTGAAGCCTTTTTAGGTTATCCCTGTAGCAGAACGTACAGGGGACTTGTGACAGTCCTCTTCTGGCTGTGCTGGGTGGAAATTATAAGAGTACATGGCCAACATGTTCAACCATTCATAGATGACCAGCAGGGTCAAATAATAATAATCAGAGTGGTTGTAGATTGTGCAACGGGTCAGCACCTCAGGAGTAAATGTCAGTTGGCTTTTCATAGCCGATCATTCAGAGTTAGAGACAGCAGGTGCGGTAGAGAGAGAGTCAAAAACAGCAGGTCCGGGACAAGGTAGCACGTCCGGTGAACAGGTCGGGGTTCCATAGCCGTAAGGCAGAACAGTTGAAACTGGAGCAGCAGCATGACCAGGTGGACTGGGGACAGCAAGACGTCATCAGGCCAGGGGGAGGGGCATGGTCCTCCGGCTCATGTCCTCTGATAGAAGAGGGAAAGCGAGAGAAAGAGAGATAAATAATAATAATAATATATGCCATTTAGCAGACGCTTTTATCCAAAGCGACTTACAGTCATGTGTGCATACATTCTACGTATGGGTGGTCCCGGGGATCGAACCCACTACCCTGGCGTTACAAGCGCCATGCTCTACCATAAAGAAGAGGACTTTGGATAAGACAGGATAAATCCTCCAGATATAACAGACTGACGCTAGCCCCCTGACAAAAACTATTGGGGAAATAATATTGGAGGCTATACACCTCACACACACGTTTATGGGCTTCAAAAAATAAGACACATTTACCATGTTATTTGACTGCAGGAAAAGGGCTACTTCAGGCAGACTACCAAATTCTTGTCAGGAATTCCGAATGAATGTGAATCGGAATCATAGCTATTCTCCAGGAGAATGTCACATTATTCATGACAGAACAAATATTATATGAATCTATATGCATAATGCTGTTGTCAGCAAGTGTGCTGTGTACTGCAGCGCTGCTCATTTGACTGGTTAAGATGAAGAGTTCAGAGATACATGAACACAGACACAGCCCCTCCAACTTGGTATGCAGTGTATATCACCTTTACTAATGCAGATCCCTAATGGGCAATTATTCAAAGACTGGGTTGCAGGCCACCCACATTGTGATGCTCAGAACTTTAATTAATAATTGCAAGTGTGTTGACTTTACAAATGATTTCCAGAATAGAGTGTGGATATGAACCATGTTCAGGTAACTAATAGTCAGTGTGACTACTAGACAGCATCAATATGCCCCTGGATGAATGGCTGCTGCTGTACAATGCCCCCCCCCACACACACACACACTTGATTAATTCATCCACTCTCCTCTGGTCTAAAGCGATACACAATTGAAATAAAACAGTGCACAATCAGCGAATTGAATAATAATGCCTGACCATCCATAATCCCCCTGCCTGCTGTTGTGTTTGGAGGCTCTAGTTTATGTTTCTGTTGAAATGTCTCATTAATTAGACTTTAGTCTCTGCACTCATTGGCTAGATCCTTTTTCAGCCTGATCCCCATTGGTGGTTTGAATAATATTCTCCAACAAATGTACTGAGAGGGATCCCCAGATACATTTATTTAACATGGAACATGAATGAATATGGCCAGTTAGGTTTCTGCCCACTGCACTTACTGCAGAACTGACTTATTATGCAAAAATTCATGGCCAGAAGTAGATCTCACACCACTAGGCAGGGAGTAAATCTGACACTACTGAGCCAGGAGTAAATCTGACACCACTGGCCAGAAGTAAATCTGAAACCACTGGACCAGGAGTAAATCTGACACAACTTGGCCAGGAGTAAATATGACACCATTGGGCTAGGAGTAAATCTGACACCACTGGGCTAGGAGTAAATCTGACACCACTGGGCCAGGAGTAAATCTGACACCACTGGGCCAGGAGTAAATCTGACACCATTGGACCAGGAATAAATCTGACACCACTGGGCCAGGAGTAAATCTGACACCACTGGACCAGGAGTAAATCTGACACCACTGGACCAGGAGTAAATCTGACACCACTGGACCAGGAGTAAATCTGACACCACTGGGCCAGGAGTAAATCTGACACCACTGGACCAGGAGTAAATCTGACACCACTGGGCCAGGAGTAAATCTGACACCACTGGACCAGGAGTAAATCTGACACCACTGGGCCAGGAGTAAATCGGACACCACTGGACCAGGAGTAAATCTGACACCACTGGACCAGGAGTAAATCTGACACCACTGGGCCAGGAATAAATCTGACACCACTGGACCAGGAGTAAATCTGACACCACTGGACCAGGAGTAAATCTGACACCACTGGGCTAGGAGTAAATCTGACACCACTGGGCTAGGAGTAAATCTGACACCACTAGGCTAGGAGTAAATCTGACACCACTGGCCAGGAGTAAATCTGATACCACTGGCCAGAGGTAAATCTGACAACACTGGCCAGTAGTAAATCTGACACCACTGGGCCAGGAATAAATCTGGGCTAGGAGTAAATCTGACACCACTGCGCAAGGAGTAAATCTGACACTACTGGGCTAGGAGTAAATCTGACAACACTGACCAGGTAAATATTACACCACTGGGCCAGGAATAAATCTGACACCACTGGGCAAAGAGTAAACCTGACATCACTGCTAGCTGAGCTGAGGGGATGAAAAAGTCCTGTGGCACACACACGCACACATGCACGCACACACACACAGAGTTTAGTGGTTTAACATCGAGGACTTCTTTCCACTCTCTACAGGAATAGAAGGTGATGAAATGTATGCAAACTGTGGTTATGCCAAGTTAAATATCTGTTGTTCCAGAATGTCTCACCAGCTCTTAATTCTACACTCTCTAAAGTTGCTCCATTCAAACCTAATTTCATATGCATCCTAGCAGACTGCTTCACTCAAGCAGAATGCAAGGCATGCTTTTGAGGGAAGACAGCATCTTTGAGAATAAGACTATGAAAATACATTATCCTAATAGAATCCAAGATTGGTTTTACAGCCCTCTTATACAACATAAAGGAATTCCTTTCAAAACAAACTTTAGCTCAATTGACGTTGAATAGAGGGAGAGGGAACCAAGAGAGCTGACCTACCATTAGAGCCAAGAGGTCACTGCAGGATATGTTCATAATACATTCAGACTGATCTCTATGTGACCCTCTAATAAACTACAGGCTTGACCAGCTGGAGGTCAGGATCAATCTTTCTTTTCCTGTTTGTCCAATGGTGAAGTGTTGGTTTCCCAATGGTAACATTCAAACATGATGTTGAACATTATTCATAATTTATCAATTCATTACACATCAATTCTACTTTGATAAGTAATGAACCATAATTCCTTTATAAAACTTCTCAAGATCAATTCATGTCAACCCAGTAGTTTAGCATTCACAGTAACAGAGCAAGGTGGATGATGTATACTTATAATGAACTCAACACGAAATCGATTAGAGTCTTATTTTGGCACGCTAGATGCATGAATTCCCTCATGTGAGTCTTCAGTCTACTCTCTGCTGGAGGAAGCAGTACTAAAATAGAACGACACACAAAAACAGGGCTACGGTCTGTGTGTAAATATAGTGGTACAGATGTAGGATCTTATTTTGATCACCAGGACATTTAATGTAATGCAGGACATTTAAAACGTGTAGTATATTTGAGGTTTAAAAAGGCTTCTGAACTTTATAATTTACACTTTGAAATTTCAGACATGATTTTCCCTCATGAAAAATGTCCATTAATTATAACCCACATAATAATTCACATTTCCTGTTGCTGTAGGACTATTTTCCTGCTGTAGCAAACAGGCTCAAATGAAGATCCTACATCTGTAGAGTAATGTTACATTTGGAGATGGGTTGAATGTGGCAATACTGATTAGATGTCAGAGTAATGAAGCGTAAAGGCTAGCTCTAACAGACTGTGTTCTATGAGGAGTAGGAAGAGTGCAGTGCTGCAGTGACCCGTGTAATGACGTAGTCGGCGATGTGTTTGGGTGAGTAGGCGGGTGGGTGACAAAGACGGGAGGGCCAGGGACGCCTCAATCCCACAGGGTACTTATGTGGTGTCACCAAAGGCTAGGCAATCTTTAATCAAATCTTCAGGGTTAACAAGTACTGCACTGTAACTGCGTCCATACTAAAAACCTTCAGGGTTAACAAGTACTGTAACTATGTTGATACTGAAACCTTCAGGGTTAACAGGTACTGTAACTGTGTCCATACTGAAACCTTCAGGGTCAACAAGGACTGTACTGTAACTGTGTCCATACTGAAACCTTCAGGGTTAACAGGTACTGTAACTGAGTGCATACTGAAACCTTCAGGGTTAACAGGTACTGTAACTGTGTCCATACTGAAACCTTCAGGGTTAACAGGTACTGTAACTGTGTCCATACTGAAACCTTCAGGGTTAACAGGTACTCTAACTGTGTCCATACTGAAACCTTCAGGGTTAACAGGTACTGTAACTGTGTCCATACTGAAACCTTCAGGGTTAACAGGTACTGTAACTGTGTCCATACTGAAACCTTCAGGGTTACCAGGTACTGTAACTGTGTCCATACTGAAACCTTCAGGGTCAACAAGTACTGTACTGTAACTATGTCCATACTGAAACCTTCAGGGTTAACAGGTACTGTAACTGTGTCCATACTGAAACCTTCAGGGTTAACAGGTACTGTAACTGTGTCCATACCGAAACCTTCAGGGTTAACAGGTACTGTAATTGTGTCCATACTGAAACCTTCAGGGTTAACAGGTACTATAACTTTGACCATACTGAAACCTTCAGGGTTAACAGGTACTGTAACTGTGACCATACTGAAACCTTCAGGGTTAACAGGTACTGTAACTGTGTCCATACTGAAACCTTCAGGGTTAACAGGTACTGTAACTGTGTCCATACTGAAACCTTCAGGGTTAACAGGTACTGTAACTGTGTCCATACCGAAACCTTCAGGGTTAACAGGTACTGTAACTGTGTCCATACTGAAACCTTCAGGGTTAACAGGTACTGTAACCGTGTCCATACTGAAACCTTCAGGGTTAACAGGTACTGTAACTGTGTCCATACCGAAACCTTCAGGGTTAACAGGTACTGTAACTGTGTCTGTGGTACAGCTGTAAATAGTTTAGGAGTAAGAAGAAGCACAGTGCAGTGACCCCTCCCCATTTAGCCACCCCTCCATTCATCCTCTCCTGATGAGAAGGGGTAGTAGTGGTAATGAAATCGCTGGCTCTGTTTTCCCTTTTTGTTGTTTTTTACTTGTTTTTTCCATCCATTTTCTTTGTTATGATAAATGGGGTGTGGAGATTTCTTATTTCCAATTGTTTCCAGGATGAATGATCTCTGATTAGATTTGAGTGATATTCAGCTGCTCTGTCAGACATGCTGACACCAAGAGTCTCTTCACTCACTGGCATTCTCTGATATGCATTCTATCCTTTACACACAAGATATCCTTCACTTGAGCATGAATAGAAATTCTTTATTTAAGATTATACCCCAAATCAAGCATTTTGTACGCTTCCGAGAACTGTATACAGATTCAAGGCCTCCCTCTCCACGCTCCCATAATAAATCATTATTCATAATGTGTCTCCCAGGAAATGGCTGCTGAGAGGAGGCAGTGACTTGTGTGCCTCCATCACCGTCCCAGTCTCTATGGCTGGCCCCGATCCAGAGCCCAGTGGAAAGCACCTATTGATGCCTGAAAAACTCCCACAGTTCACCGCTTCCTGTGTGCACAATGCCCACAGAGACTCCAACTCACCACTCATGCAGGCTTCAAAGAGCCCCAACAGAACTCTCACGCACCCTCTACATCTTTATCTGATTCAAAAGAGAATATAGAACCACTCACAGTGTGAGATTTCAACCAGAAGTGTACTGATGCCAGGTCAGATGTTTGAGGGCTGTTGGGTGTTTGGGATGGCTGATTGCTGAGTTGTGATTGATTCCAGTTAGACAGGAGATAATAAAAAGGAATAGCTTGCCCAACGCATATGAAGGCTTTGTAAATGGTATCATCTGTCCAAGCACACTGTGGCTAGGAGGGAAGGTGTCTCTTAACTCTGTCTATGTAGCTCCAGATATACAGTATGGAAACTACTGTCAGAGAATGCAGCTATAGTAACACTGTGGCTGTCAATACTCCTAGTACCACGATCCTCCTAGTGAAATATGACACCATTAACATACTTACATACATAAAACTGTTATTATCCTAAAGTATAACTTTAACAGTGCACACTGTCAATATATGTAACCTTCTGCACTCTGAATGGTGCATACAGAGAGGAACTAGCAGAGAGAAAGTCGTGCAGATCTCCATGGCAACCAGAGGGAGCCTCACTCCGAGTCCCATGCCCCCTGTGGCGAAGGCAGAGGGCCACCAACCGCACCAATCAACATGGGTCTGGTGATAAGGGGGGGGGGCAGCTGGGCCATGGTATTCTGCAGCAGATTGGAGCACTGTGGGGCCATTGCACTCCACAGAACTCACTCTGCTTCCCTCCACTCCGCATCACTCCGCTCCCTCTTCTTCCTTCTCTGCCACTCTATATTTCTCCCTCCTCCGTCAGCGCAGAGGAGAGAAAGATCGTTTTTTTTCTTCCTTTCATTCCGCATCCCTCCTCTCCATCTCTCCCTCCTCTGCCAGCACCAGGCTGCCTCCCCTCTCTGACTGCATTACCACCTCTAAGGCAGGTTCCCTCCACTGCCAAACCCCTGGGTATTTATAGAGCTCCTCCAGTCTAATACTAAGGCAGGTTCCCTCCATTGCCAAACCCCTGGGTATTTATAGAGCTCCTCCAGTCTAATACTAAGGTAGGTTCCCTCCACTGCCAAACCCCTGGGTATGTATAGAGCTCCTCCAGTCTAATACTAAGGCAGGTTCCCTCCATTGCCAAACCCCTGGGTATTTATAGAGCTCCTCCAGTCTAATACTAAGGCAGGTTCCCTCCACTGCCAAACCCCTGGGTATGTATAGAGTTCCTCCAGTCTAATACTAAGGCAGGTTCCCTCCATTGCCAAACCCCTGGGTATTTATAGAGCTCCTCCAGTCTAATACTAAGGCAGGTTCCCTCCACTGCCAAACCCCTGGGTATTTATAGAGCTCCTCCAGTCTAATACTAAGGCAGGTTCCCTCCACTGCCAAACCCCTGGGTATGTATAGAGCTCCTCCAGTCTAATACTAAGGCAGGTTCCCTCCATTGCCAAACCCCTGGGTATTTATAGAGCTCCTCCAGTCTAATACTAAGGCAGGTTCCCTCCACTGCCAAACCCCTGGGTATGTATAGAGTTCCTCCAGTCTAATACTAAGGCAGGTTCCCTCCATTGCCAAACCCCTGGGTATTTATAGAGCTCCTCCAGTCTAATACTAAGGCAGGTTCCCTCCACTGCCAAACCCCTGGGTATTTATAGAGCTCCTCCAGTCTAATACTAAGGCAGGTTCCCTCCACTGCCAAACCCCTGGGTATGTATAGAGTTCCTCCAGTCTAATACTAAGGCAGGTTCCCTCCATTGCCAAACCCCTGGGTATTTATAGAGCTCCTCCAGTCTAATACTAGCACAACTCTGACCCTTTGGGCAAAGTCCTGGACGTCCTTCATACAACCCTGCCGCAACGTCCTGATTTAGACCATGGAGTAGAAGTATGAGTCAACTGCAGTGGCCCACAAGCTGTTCCTAGAGGCAGTGGTGTGACAGGACCTGAAGAAATTCCCTGTACCCTCTGTCTGTGGGACAGACATAGAAGATGAGGTGGGAATGCTTATCTAGTAAGCAATGTAAAATCAGTTGATGAAAGGGACTATTTAAATTACTTTTCTTAGTGCAAAATGTTGACATTAAATAGTAATTCCAAAATGTTGTGCTATATAAATGGACACATTTAAAGTTGAAAATGCCTTCATCACAATTTGATGAACACAAGCAGTTAACACCAGATGGGGTACGGTGAGTGGTCTTGAATATTGACCCTATTTAAACTAGATATACAAGCATTACAAACTGGAAAAGAAAATGAAGCTGTTACAGAAAATTACAATCAATTTTAACACTAAAGCTGTGTGGTAACTGTTGTAGTAAACAGCTTGAGCCTTTGTGTATTAAACAGGTCTGTGAATAAGGTGGAGATTACATTTCCGGGCTGAGTTCCGGGCTGAGAGTCCTGTGCATCAGTTGGTAATGACGTTTTCTCTGTAAGGAGAAAATCAGATGGGCTTCAAAAGGGATTTTCATGGAGTTGGCTGCCACAGGGTACAGTGTCAGAGACATGCCACATTGCATATGCAGCTTTTCAATATTTCATGGTTGATCCTCTTTCACATGCAGTAGTTATAAGCCCAAATCCTTTGAAATGTACATTTGGTGTCAGAAACCCATTGCTGTTTGATAGTGTAGGTACACTGTTCAACGGAGTGTCGCACCATGAGACATGCTGCGCTTCAGGGCCCCACATCATATAGTAGTCTACAGTCTTCTCTGGTTGCGCCGGATTAGGGAACATTTCAGTTCACATTGCTTCTCCAGCTTACCAGTTTTAAAAAGCATCTTGAGGGGCCAAAATGCATGGATTTAAGTGTGGTTGTCATGCTTGTGCCTTCGAGATTGGGGCTCAACATCTCACCATGAACAGAGCAAGAAAGAAAGACAGAGAGAGAGACATCCATCCTCCTCATGCTGAGTTGAAGACCTCCTCCAATTAGTACTGGATACATACATCCTCCTCATGATGAGTTGAAGACCTCCTCCAGTTAGTACTGGATACATACATCCTCCTCAGGCTGAGTTGAAGACCTCCTCCAGTTAGTATTGGGGACATACATCCTCCTCATGCTGAGTTGAAGATCTCCTCCAGTTAGTATTGGGGACATACATCCTCCTCAGGCTGAGTTGAAGACCTCCTCCAGTTAGTACTGGAGACATACATCCTCCTCATGCTGAGTTGAAGACCTCCTCCAGTTAGTATTGGGGACATACATCCTCCTCATGATGAGTTGAAGATCTCCTCCAGTTAGTACTGGAGACATACATCCTCCTCATGCTGAGTTGAAGACCTCCTCCAGTTAGTACTGGAGACATACATCCTCCTCATGCTGAGTTGAAGACCTCCTCCAGTTAGTACTGGAGACATACATCCTCCTCATGATGAGTTGAAGACCTCATCCAGTTAGTATTGGGGACATACATCCTCCTCATGATGAGTTGAAGATCTCCTCCATTTAGTACTGGAGACATACATCCTCCTCATGCTGAGTTGAAGACCTCCTCCAGTTAGTATTCGGGACATACATCCTCCTCAGGCTGAGTTGAAGACCTCCTCCAGTTAGTACTGGAGACATACATCCTACTCATGATGAGTTGAAGACCTGCCCCAGTTAGTACTGGAGACATACATCCTCCTCATGCTGAGTTGAAGACCTCCTCCAGTTAGTATTGGGGACATACATCCTCCTCATGATGAGTTGAAGATCTCCTTCAGTTAGTACTGGAGACATGCATCCTCCTCATGCTGAGTTGAAGACCTCCTCCAGTTAGTACTGGAGACATACATCCTCCTCATGATGAGTTGAAGACCTCCTCCAGTTAGTATTGGGGACATACATCCTCCTCAGGCTGAGTTGAATATCTCCTCCAGTTAGTACTGGAGACATACATCCTCCTCATGCTGAGTTGAAGACCTCCTCCAGTTAGTACTGGAGACACACATCCTCCTCATGCTGAGTTGAAGACCTCCTCCAGTTAGTACTGGAGACATACATCCTCCTCATGATGAGTTGAAGACCTCCTCCAGTTAGTACTGGAGACATACATCCTCCTCATGCTGAGTTGAATATCTCCTCCAGTTAGTATTGGGGACATACATCCTCCTCATGATGAGTTGAAGACCTCCTCCAGTTAGTACTGGAGACATACATCCTCCTCATGATGAGTTGAAGACCTCCTCCAGTTAGTACTGGAGACATACATCCTCCTCATGATGAGTTGAAGACCTCCTCCAGTTAGTATTGGGGACATACATCCTCCTCATGATGAGTTGAAGATCTCCTCCTGTTAGTACTGGAGACATACATCCTCCTCAGGCTGAGTTGAAGACCTCCTCCAGTTAGTATTGGGGACATACATCCTCCTCATGCTGAGTTGAAGATCTCCTCCAGTTAGTATTGGGGACATACATCCTCCTCAGGCTGAGTTGAAGACCTCCTCCAGTTAGTACTGGAGACATACATCCTCCTCATGCTGAGTTGAAGACCTCCTCCAGTTAGTATTGGGGACATACATCCTCCTCATGATGAGTTGAAGATCTCCTCCAGTTAGTACTGGAGACATACATCCTCCTCATGCTGAGTTGAAGACCTCCTCCAGTTAGTACTGGAGACATACATCCTCCTCATGCTGAGTTGAAGACCTCCTCCAGTTAGTACTGGAGACATACATCCTCCTCATGATGAGTTGAAGACCTCATCCAGTTAGTATTGGGGACATACATCCTCCTCATGATGAGTTGAAGATCTCCTCCATTTAGTACTGGAGACATACATCCTCCTCATGCTGAGTTGAAGACCTCCTCCAGTTAGTATTCGGGACATACATCCTCCTCAGGCTGAGTTGAAGACCTCCTCCAGTTAGTACTGGAGACATACATCCTACTCATGATGAGTTGAAGACCTGCCCCAGTTAGTACTGGAGACATACATCCTCCTCATGCTGAGTTGAAGACCTCCTCCAGTTAGTATTGGGGACATACATCCTCCTCATGATGAGTTGAAGATCTCCTTCAGTTAGTACTGGAGACATGCATCCTCCTCATGCTGAGTTGAAGACCTCCTCCAGTTAGTACTGGAGACATACATCCTCCTCATGATGAGTTGAAGACCTCCTCCAGTTAGTATTGGGGACATACATCCTCCTCAGGCTGAGTTGAATATCTCCTCCAGTTAGTACTGGAGACATACATCCTCCTCATGCTGAGTTGAAGACCTCCTCCAGTTAGTACTGGAGACACACATCCTCCTCATGCTGAGTTGAAGACCTCCTCCAGTTAGTACTGGAGACATACATCCTCCTCATGATGAGTTGAAGACCTCCTCCAGTTAGTACTGGAGACATACATCCTCCTCATGCTGAGTTGAATATCTCCTCCAGTTAGTATTGGGGACATACATCCTCCTCATGATGAGTTGAAGACCTCCTCCAGTTAGTACTGGAGACATACATCCTCCTCATGATGAGTTGAAGACCTCCTCCAGTTAGTACTGGAGACATACATCCTCCTCATGATGAGTTGAAGACCTCCTCCAGTTAGTATTGGGGACATACATCCTCCTCAGGCTGAGTTGAATATCTCCTCCAGTTAGTACTGGAGACATACATCCTCCTCATGCTGAGTTGAAGACCTCCTCCAGTTAGTACTGGAGACATACATCCTCCTCATGATGAGTTGAAGACCTCCTCCAGTTAGTATTGGGGACATACATCCTCCTCAGGCTGAGTTGAATATCTCCTCCAGTTAGTACTGGAGACATACGTCCTCCTCATGATGAGTTGAAGACCTCCTCCAGTTAGTACTGGAGACATACATCCTCCTCAGGCTGAGTTGAAGACCTCCTCCAGTATTGTACACAGCCAACACTAGCATATGCACATGCACAGGCTAACCACTCTACAACATTCTCACAGTAGAGGACACCTTGGAACACCTTGGATGAGGTTTTCAAATGTTCTCAAACTTATATTTTCATCTGTCACGTTGGTATTTATGTGGAGCAATTGACGAAACCGTTTGATTGAAAGATTGCATTAGACAGCAGAGGACAATGATTGCTGTTGTGGACAGAGTAAGAATGGCCAAATTGACTCCGTTCTCGTTGGCTACTAAGCTACTTTATCACAAAACGAGGCCAAAGGAAATCACTTCATATGCAAATAACAATCATTATCCCGGAACAAATTAAAACATCCTGACCACTGGCTGAGATCAAGCAATTGGAAGGATGTTGCTTCCCTCTGCCACCCTGTAAGTGTTCTTCAATTTGGAAGGACGTTGCTTCCCTCTGCCACCCTGTAAGTGTTCTTCAATTTGGAAGGACGTTGCTTCCCTCTGCCACCCTGTAAGTGTTCTTCAATTTGGAAGGACGTTGCTTCCCTCTGCCACCCTGTAAGTGTTCTTCAATTTGGAAGGACGTTGCTTCCCTCTGCCACCCTGTAAGTGTTCTTCAATTTGAAAGGATGTTGCTTCCCTCTGCCACCCTGTAAGTGTTCTTCAATTTGGAAGGACGTTGCTTCCCTCTGCCACCCTGTAAGTGTTCTTCAATTTGGAAGGACGTTGCTTCCCTCTGCTACCCTGTAAGTGTTCTTCAATTTGGAAGGGCGTTGCTTCCCTCTGCCACCCTGTAAGTGTTCTTCAATTTGGAAGGACGTTGCTTCCCTCTGCCACCCTGTAAGTGTTCTTCAATTTGGAAGGACGTTGCTTCCCTCTGCCACCCTGTAAGTGTTCTTCAATTTGGAAGGACGTTGCTTCCCTCTGCCACCCTGTAAGTGTTCTTCAATTTGAAAGGATGTTGCTTCCCTCTGCCACCCTGTAAGTGTTCTTCAATTTGGAAGGATGTTGCTTCCCTCTGCCACCCTGTAAGTGTTCTTCAATTTGGAAGGACGTTGCTTCCCTCTGCCACCCTGTAAGTGTTCTTCAATTTGGAAGGACGTTGCTTCCCTCTGCCACCCTGTAAGTGTTCTTCAATTTGGAAGGACGTTGCTTCCCTCTGCCACCCTGTAAGTGTTCTTCAATTTGGAAGGACGTTGCTTCCCTCTGCCACCCTGTAAGTGTTCTTCAATTTGGAAGGACGTTGCTTCCCTCTGCCACCCTGTAAGTGTTCTTCAATTTGGAAGGACGTTGCTTCCCTCTGCCACCCTGTAAGTGTTCTTCAATTTGAAAGGATGTTGCTTCCCTCTGCCACCCTGTAAGTGTTCTTCAATTTGGAAGGACGTTGCTTCCCTCTGCCACCCTGTAAGTGTTCTTCAATTTGGAAGGACGTTGCTTCCCTCTGCCACCCTGTAAGTGTTCTTCAATTTGGAAGGGCGTTGCTTCCCTCTGCCACCCTGTAAGTGTTCTTCAATTTGGAAGGACGTTGCTTCCCTCTGCCACCCTGTAAGTGTTCTTCAATTTGGAAGGACGTTGCTTCCCTCTGCCACCCTGTAAGTGTTCTTCAATTTGGAAGGACGTTGCTTCCCTCTGCCACCCTGTAAGTGTTCTTCAATTTGAAAGGATGTTGCTTCCCTCTGCCACCCTGTAAGTGTTCTTCAATTTGGAAGGATGTTGCTTCCCTCTGCCACCCTGTAAGTGTTCTTCAATTTGGAAGGACGTTGCTTCCCTCTGCCACCCTGTAAGTGTTCTTCAATTTGGAAGGACGTTGCTTCCCTCTGCCACCCTGTAAGTGTTCTTCAATTTGGAAGGACGTTGCTTCCCTCTGCCACCCTGTAAGTGTTCTTCAATTTGGAAGGACGTTGCTTCCCTCTGCCACCCTGTAAGTGTTCTTCAATTTGGAAGGACGTTGCTTCCCTCTGCCACCCTGTAAGTGTTCTTCAATTTGAAAGGATGTTGCTTCCCTCTGCCACCCTGTAAGTGTTCTTCAATTTGGAAGGATGTTGCTTCCCTCTGCCACCCTGTAAGTGTTCTTCAATTTGGAAGGACGTTGCTTCCCTCTGCCACCCTGTAAGTGTTCTTCAATTTGGAAGGACGTTGCTTCCCTCTGCCACCCTGTAAGTGTTCTTCAATTTGGAAGGACGTTGCTTCCCTCTGCCACCCTGTAAGTGTTCTTCAATTTGGAAGGACGTTGCTTCCCTCTGCCACCCTGTAAGTGTTCTTCAATTTGGAAGGACGTTGCTTCCCTCTGCCACCCTGTAAGTGTCCTTCAATTGCACCAGCCAGGTACAATGAAACCCTCCATATCTTATCACAGGAACATGAAACAGCATGAAATATCAACCAATCTAACAGAAAAGGGACAGCGCTGGGGCATCTCTTTTTCTTATCTAAATTGTACTCTAATCAGATGACACTGTGAAGACTGTTGGTCATTTAACTGCTAGATGAGGTCGTCATCAGCCAAATCGAGTCACAGTTATCTAGTAAATGATCAAATCACACATGTCTAATGAGTTTGTCTTTTTAAATAGTTTATTATTGAAATCGATTATGGTGATGGATCTGCGTTCTGTTTGTTGCATAGCAACAGATTGAAATAACATTTTGTCTTAGTCATGCTCATTCAGTATGCAGACAGTCAGTGTGTGGTGTGAATGATCTGCTGCTAACCTCAAACAGTATCCAGACAGTCAGTGTGTAGTGTGAATGATCTGCTGCTAACCTCATACAGTATGCAGACAGTCAGTGTGTAGTGTGAATGATCTGCTGCTAACCTCATACAGTATGCAGACAGTCAGTGTGTAGTGTGAATGATCTGCTGCTAACCTCATACAGTATGCAGACAGTCAGTGTGTGGTGTGAATGATCTGCTGCTAACCTCATACAGTATGCAGACAGTCAGTGTGTGGTGTGAATGATCTGCTGCTAACCTCATACAGTATGCAGACAGTCAGTGTGTGGTGTGAATGATCTGCTGCTAACCTCATACAGTATGCAGACAGTCAGTGTGTAGTGTGAATGATCTGCTGCTAACCTCATACAGTATGCAGACAGTCAGTGTGTGGTGTGAATGATCTGCTGCTAACCTCACACAGTATGCAGACAGTCAGTGTGTAGTGTGAATGATCTGCTGCTAACCTCATACAGTATGCAGACAGTCAGTGTGTAGTGTGAATGATCTGCTGCTAACCTCATACAGTATGCAGACAGTCAGTGTGTAGTGTGAATGATCTGCTGCTAACCTCATACAGTATGCAGACAGTCAGTGTGTAGTGTGAATGATCTGCTGCTAACCTCACACAGTATGCAGACAGTCAGTGTGTAGTGTGAATGATCTGCTGCTAACCTCATACAGTATGCAGACAGTCAGTGTGTAGTGTGAATGATCTGCTGCTAACCTCACACAGTATGCAGACAGTCAGTGTGTAGTGTGAATGATCTGCTGCTAACCTCATACAGTATGCAGACAGTCAGTGTGTAGTGTGAATGATCTGCTGCTAACCTCATACAGTATGCAGACAGTCAGTGTGTAGTGTGAATGATCTGCTGCTAACCTCATACAGTATGGAGACAGTCAGTGTGTGGTGTGAATGATCTGCTGCTAACCTCACACAGTATGCAGACAGTCAGTGTGTGGTGTGAATGATCTGCTGCTAACCTCATACAGTATGCAGACAGTCAGTGTGTGGTGTGAATGATCTGCTGCTAACCTCACACAGTATGCAGACAGTCAGTGTGTGGTGTGAATGATCTGCTGCTAACCTCATACAGTATGCAGACAGTCAGTGTGTGGTGTGAATGATATGCTGCTAACCTCTTGCTATTGAGTTGATTAAATTCTCTGGCAGCAGTGGCACATGCCTCTGGAGAACTCCCCAGCTAGCATAGTTGCTGACACACACTCCTCTTCTGTGGATTGGCTATAAAATCCTCTGAGTCCCGACTCTAAGGGATATGCTGACTACTCACCCTGCTTTTCTAACATGCAACCCTATTCCATATATTTTTTCAGAGAGAAAGAGAGAGGAAAGGAGTGAAGTAAGCTGTAAAAGAGGGAGAAAAAAGGAATGATGGAGGGAAAAGATGACACTAAAATGTATTACATGTAGCAAATGATCACATTTACTGTTATATAACAGACACATTGTCACACAGACAGACTTCCATAGTTCTCGTAGGGCAACATAAATGACTCTTCCTACATCAAACAGTTTGTAATTATCTTGCATGGTTCATTTCCTAACTGAAACAGGGTGTTTGGCACAACTCCAGACACCAGGCAAGAAACATCAGTGTGCGTGAGCTTTAAAAAGATAGTGATGGCACCTCAGAAATAGTCGAGCTTCCCAGCGACGACAAGCCTTTTGGATGTGCCTCTGCGCCTTCAGTATATCATTAGCATCGTGCTCATGAGAATCACCCTCCAGGTTAGCTTGAAGAAGAAAGGTTCCGAGAGATTTGGTTTGTTTCAAAAAGCTTCGCTTGGTGCTCTGACAGTACAGCATTGGAATGTGAAGAGCCAAACAACACCAATTAACAGGGAGGTCATGAAGCCATATACTAACAGAAAGCCATCAAGAATAAAGCTCTCTTCGGACTTTATTCAACACAGAGACTCCAATAACCTCTCAAAATGATGGTGACCCCAAACTGACTAGAGTTGAGGAATGCTGGACGTCTTAAAGATAGCAGAGAAGCACGTACATACTCGTAATGAGAATAGACTTGCACCTGAGGGGCAAATTCATATGAATAACACATCATTGATGGCAAATGGCAGTAACTAAACAAAAGCAAATCATTTAGATGCCATACGAGCCCCAGACAGGGGTGCATAATATATATATGCTATGAAGCAAAGCTCCATTTCAGTAATTATACTGGAAGTGCAGTACAGTGTTACTCTGAGTATAACTCCTCATGAGAGTTCTGGAAAATAAACTTTTACGTAATCATAAAATCAATTGCGATCCACTTATCAGTGAATCAGAATAGTCGTTTAGGGACTACAGTCGCTCATAATTCACGCTCTAACTGATTGTATCTTCACAGGAAACTTGAGCAAATGAACTTCTGTGGTGAAACACATTGTGATAATTGCCTACGTTGATAAAAGTTTTAAGAAACAGCACCATCCCTTTTCTCCAGTGGTATCAATCTCTACTCTGAAATGTGTATATGCAAATACTGTATCATTACGAGAGCAAAACAAAAACAATATTCTAAAGAGATGTAAATGATGTGTTGGTGGCATCAGGGCTCACACATGCTGAGCATCATATTTGTTGAAATTCTGAATGTATTCACTGGTTATTCATTGGAGTACCATCAGACTATAAACAAATGTATAAGAATACTGTACGCAGACAGTCTCCAGACAGCACACAGACAGTGACACAGACAGTACACAGAAAGTGACACAGACAATACCTAAACAGTGACACAGACAATACACAGACAGTGACACAGAAAGTGACACAGCCAGTGACACAGACAGTGACACAAACAGTACACAGACAGTGAACCGACAGTACACTGACAGTACATAGACAGTGACACAGACAGTGACACAGACAGTACACAGACAGTGAACCGACAGTACACTGACAGTACACAGACAGTGACACAGAAAGTGACACAGACAGTGACACAGACAGTACACAGACAGTGAACCGACAGTACACTGACAGTACACAGACAGTGACACAGAAACTGACACAGACAGTGACACAGAAACTGACACTGACAGTACACAGAAGGTGACACAGACAGTACACAGACAGTGACACAGATAGGGACACAGACATCACACAGACAGTACATTTCATGTTCTTACTTGATTATCAATTTGTATGACTGTGGCTGTTATGAAACAAGCTGTGATGGTGTTTCTAATTAATGAAGACGGAAGGAGGCCTATCATTTTCATTAAGCCAGGCATTTTTTTAAAGCTGGATTAATATGATGCTTTTAATTTATTTCATAGCAAAGAAATGTAATCAGAAAGCACATTTATAACTACTGCTGGAGCACCAATTTGTTTTTATTGAGACAATCATAAAGTAGCTTCTATCCATCTGTGTCCACAGTTGCAGAGGACAGGCCATAGCTTTCTCTCCCATCTCTGCAACTGACTGCATTCTTCATTCAAACCACTGAACTGTTCAAACCAAAATCACATGATGATACATGCTTGGTTTGGAGACAACTTGGGCGTGTAACAGACAAGTAGCTCAATAATGTCAATCTGCAAGACTCTTATCAAGATCAAAGCATCAAGTTAGTGAAGGTGAAAATGTAGTTATAGGACTTCCACAGCCGACAGGGGCCTCCAGTACTAATGGGTGAATGCAGAATGCAATTAAAGTTTGTGGCTCAATCCGGTGATGGGCTCTGAGGGAGAGATTGAATGCATGATTACGAGCATCCTGTCTCCATCACAAACGCATCAGGTTTTCATTAAGATGCAGTTCATCTGATCAAGGACAAAAGGTCCAGAGATGCATTCTCCTAAACGACGACATCAACTGGCTCTGAAGTAGGTGGGCCTGGTGCTGGAGAGTGTCCATCAATCCTGGGTGATATCTCCTCAGGCAGAGGACAGCCAGTGGGCATTAACTCAGATGTGGCTGGAGCAGGAATCTCCTCTACAGATCAGATGCAGGTGCTCCAAGCACTTTACAACAGCTTTGAGAGCTACCAAATCCACTGGCCAGTCACACTCCAGGTTAAGGTGCTTTGCTATTGGGGCTTAAGGGGATTTGGCCCCGTAGATTACGCTGGAGGTGTGGCATAGAGTGTCATTCTGGTTTCCAACCTCAGAGTCAGCCTGAGATCCCACCTCATTAAATCCTGTCTTCTCCTCCCTTCCATTTTAGCTGAAGGTGGTCAATCTGCAACAGGATAAGATGAGTGGTAGTTGCATTGTGTTACATCACCCCGTTGGCCTTCCATAGCTCCCCTGCTGAGTTTGGGTTGTGATTAGTGAACGGGACACACACTGATCCATTTAAAACACACTTCCTCCTCTTTTTTTCTTCTGCAGCTCTTTTTCTAGTAGAGCTAGTTGTCACCTTTCCCCAGTTTCCATGCCTCATTCCTTAAGTACCCCATAATTTGAGTCCCAGTTATAGGTCTTCTCACTGGCATCGGCAGCGTTAATTGGCTGTGGATCTGCACCAGTGTAAGGAGAGGGGGTGAGGATACATATGACGTGGAGATGAGGAGGATGAAGAGAGCTGAGGTTCACTGTGGCTACTGCCCTAATTAAGAGGAGAATACAGGCATGTGTCTGCTGCTCAAATCAGCTCTTTGCCATGGCAGCATGGAGGCAGACCAATCATCTTCCAGATTTCATGCTGCAAGGTAGTGCACCTTCGACCCCCATTTGTACAATGGAACCATATAATAATCTCTGCAGAGTGACTCTCAAGGAAATAGTACTCAAATTAACTTGTCAAACAAAGGAGTATGAAATATTACAACGCTCATATAGCGTTTGGGAACTGATGACAAGAATGACTGAGCTGGGATGTTATCGCAAACAAGGACAGGCTGATTTGCTGATTGATGTTTATTGGGATGAATTTTGTCCTGGAGGAAGAGCTGAGCTAATTTCACGAGATATGCCAGCTGCAAATTCAAAATTGGCTTTTTGGGCTTAATTTAATTTTAGGTTAGGTTTATGGTTAGCATTGTGGTTAAGGTTAGGGTTAGGATTAAAATCAGATGTTATGACATTGTACAGTAATTGTGCCAACTACCCTGTGGAGCTGCCTCCTGTACATGGGTCATCCCAATAAATGCCAACTTGAGACTGATTTTGGGGGAAAGTGAGCTCTCTACACTTTTTACAGTGATACTGACCTCTGATTTTCCTAATTAATCAATTTTTCCAGGATGAAAAATATAATGAATATGTTATTAAATGTTATTATCATTTCAGGATAAGGATGACATGGGGATCCCAACTGGCACAGCAGTCTAAGTCACTGCATCTCAATGCTAGAGGCGTCACTACAGACCCTAGTTCAATCTCAGGCTGTATCACAACCGGCTGTGATCAGGAGTCCCATAGAGTAGCGCACAATTGTGTCAGTGTCGTCCGGGTTAGGGGAGGGTTTGGCCCAGTGTCGTCCGGGTTAGGGTAGGGTTTGGCCCAGTGTCGTCCGGGTTAGTGGAGGGTTTGGCCCAGTGTCGTCCGGGTTAGGGGAGGGTTTGGCCCAGTGTCGTCCGGGTTAGGGGAGGGTTTGGCCCAGTGTCGTCCGGGTTAGGGGAGGGGTTGGCCGGGCTAGGCCATCGTTGTAAAATAAGAATTTGTTCTTAACTGACTTGCCTAGTTAAATAAATAAAAAACATCAGGAAAGCCTTCTATAGAAGTTAAGCACCATGACATTTAATTATATTAACATCCATAATATGACTAACTGATCCATCACAGCTTTATCATAGCTTTGTCATCTTTTAATTATATTTCCAATGGAGTGAGGAACCATTTTTGGTATTGCAGGATTCATATCAGTCTAACCTCAGCTCGCAAATCTGCAGATAGTTATTTCCTTCTCTGTTGTGCATTATAAGTGGGAGCTTAAACATTTCCTTGCTGAATTTTAGCTACATGTTCACTCACAGCATGTCACCAAACTCCCAGGCTCATACCATTTTGCGAGGGCATGGTGACAGAAAAGGAACATGGTGGGCAAACCCCAAAATCTGAACATTCAAACGAAGCCTACATTACATTTCTGTGAACCCCAATCCATTTGATGTAATTGGTTGTAACCATGGGTTTCTGTGGCATGGTGTATGACTTCACTACTGTCCTGTTCTGAACCAGGAACAGGTCTATCAAGATAACAGTAGTGTGCAGAACAGCAGAAGTTGCAGGGCAGTACAAGCTACAGAATAGCAGAAGTTGCAGGGCAGTAGAAGCTGCAGAACAGCAGAAGTTGCAGGGCAGTACAAGCTGCAGAACAGCAGAAGTTTTTCGGGCAGTACAACCTGCAGAACAGCAGAAGTTGCAGGGCAGTAGAAGCTGCAGGACAGTAGAGGCTGCAGGACAGTAGAGGCTGCAGGACAGTAGAGGCTGCAGGACGGTAGAGGATTTAGGACAGTAGAGGCTGCAGTATACCAAGTCTGAATATAAGGGCCAAAGATACAACTATAAATAAAGCTAGTTGGATTCAGAATGAAGCCAGGAGCCAGATAAAGAGGAGGAAGTATATTCGAGTGAATATTAGCTGACTATGGAAAACCTAATGATGTGATAAGACTGTACTTTTGACAGTACTATTCCAACTTGACCATGATATATCATATTTCAGGAATTCCAACCTTTACTTCTAGGGTATGTAGGCTAGCTTGACTCTCGTCTGTTTCATGTTGTCCTCTGTGACACCTCTGGGATCAATGCTTTATTCAACATAGCACACACATACTGATGGCATCTAATCATTAAAAACCTTATGCGTAAGACAAGGTGATAGAAAAGAGCACCGTGCTCAATTTCCCTTCAATTTCTAAGTGTTGTTGGATGCACGTGTATTTCATGTAATTCCGTGGATTGATAACGAGAGAAAGAGAGAAAGAGAGAGAGGCAAAGAGGGGGAGAGGGAGCGTAAAAGAGAGGTAGTGGGAAAGGGAGAGTGGGAAGGAGAGGGGGGAAGACAGACGGGGGAGTGAAAGAGAGAGGTAAAGGGGCTTACACAACAACTTATACAGTTTGAGTGGAGGGTAATTGACAGATTCGTCCCCGGTGTGTCAACTTAATCCATGCATGCCTAAAAGTGGGAGTGGAGGTGACAGGGCCACAAGGATTTTCCTCATGTGTACAGTATCTGTCAACGCAGCCAGGCCTCAATAGCTTGGGTCCCTGCCAGTGATTAACTCATCTGTATGGCTGCCTGCTTCCAGCCAGCTAACATGAAATGTCTCCTTACTGCCTAAATTATGCATAATGTTGCATAGCTGATCAGTTCAAATCACGGGCACCCCACAGAGAGTAAGCAACTGTCTGATTCCTACAGTATGTTAGTAAGTAGAAATCAGTTGAGGTTAGTATTGACGCATATTTGTAAAACCCTAAAGCTTGATTGGAATTCTCAATACAGTGGAACGTGTTCATGCCTCAGATCTTAATAGCTACAAACATGTTTTCCCTGATTCTATGTCCTTCAAAAGACATTCTGCACCAAAAGCAACAAAACAGCAGGACGCTATCTTTACACCATGCATGCATACACCACACATAGCATCAGCAGCTTTTGACAGAACACAAGCACCATTCAAGAGGACGGCAAAGAAAATGAAATAACTGTTGCAACCAAGAAACACCTGAGATATCCCATGCGTGTCTCTGTGGGTATTGATCAGTCACTAGACTGTGCATAATGACACTATCCAGCCGAGAGCTTCACTGCTGGCATGGCCTGGATGCGGTAGACTGAGGGCCTATTTACTGTGGCTGAGCTCATCCTGCTCTCAGAGGCCTAGAACCTCAGATTTACAGCCCAGGAAATGTAGTGTGGGGTGCTCCATCGTAATAGCTACGCTATCAATCAGTCAGTTATCCACCTGGATCAGCCCTCGTTCCACATGGCCAGGGAGCCTTGATTACTTTGGGGAGATGCAAGCCACACACACACACACACACACACACACACACACACACACACACACACACACACACACACACACACACACACACACACACACACACACACACACACACACACACACACACACACACACACACACACACACACACACACACACACACACACAGCAACCTGATCTTAAATACAGAGTACTGACTAGGGATAAAAACATACAATATGTAAGATTTCTGGCTAACATGACTTACTGACATGCCGGCATGTGTGCAAGTTATTGCATCGCCATTTATAAATGGTCCAATGACTAGTATAGAGTCTATAGCTGAAGCTGTGTAGAGGGACAATGTAAATAATTGTTGGTAATTACAGAAAACAATATCAATATCTACTCAGGTATGTGATTGTGACTGCAAAGGCAAATGACTGTTCATCCCCTTTAGTTCAACAGTCTAAAAAAAGACAGTGTGTTGTGTATCAAAGAATGGCGCTTGTTTGTTTTTACCGTAGTGGCACGAGGGCTGTAGGGTATTTTCTCTCTCTGGTCCTCTCTCTCGCTGTCGTCTCTCTCCCTCTCAGGCCTGCCTCTGACCTTTCTGAGAGAATTCTCTGAGAAATCTATTTGAGTCAGTTGTGAGTCCATTGGGCTCTGAGGTAGACTCATGCTGTATGTGATGGATGCTGTACGCTGCTCTAGCCTTTGTCCTTACAGATACATGTGCCCCCTGAAGGTTTATGGTCAATGCTGTTTCAAGGGAGCTTTAAACATGACAGTTTGGTTGGAGAATGGCATTAGAGGTGTTGTGGGAACCATTTGGAAATATGTTTACCATGTAATGGCAGCCCCTGGGTGTCATCTAACAGTGTTGTAAGTCCTAATTCTGTTCCTGTCTCACCATTATTGAGTGTTGTGGCTCCGATTGTATTCTATTCTACAACATTGTACAGTCTCCCTGATGTCTATTGTGTACGGTTTTAATTCTGTGCAGTCAAATGGATACTACAGAGTTAAATCAGTCTTTGGAAACAGTCTTTTCGGACCAGTAAAACATTTCATCATGCTGAGGTCTGTAGTCCAAAAAATATATAATATCTAAGTGAACTCTGTTTCAATCCAGTTCGCTAACTTTCTATGTCAGTTGCATGTACCAGTTCACTCAGTCATGTCAATAAAGCCAATGTAACAGCCCTTTCATTGTCTTTGAGCCTGGAAAATAAACTGAAGCGTACACATTTACTAGTAAAGTCAGAGGAAATTGCTTCACAAAGGCAGCACACACGCTGCACTTTTATTGACAAAGATTTCTGACCGAATGGGTTTGCAGTTTTCTCCCTGCTACATGTTGGAGCAACACCTGCCTGACATTCTTAAGAATGCAGCATAACCCTTTCTGCTTATGGCTAGATATTCAACCTCCAAGAAGTTGTGCAGCCGCGCTTGTTTGATGTGGAGCAGCTAATTACATTCTGATGTAGGTAGATTTCAGGATAAATGGATTTCAAAATATATCATCATTATTACACAGCAAAGTGAACGATATATTTGCCTGAACCCCCGTTGGCAAAGACAGACAAAGTTATGAATAGTTACAATAAATCAGTCGGCAGTGTGGTAGCCTATACAGATGTAGGATATTCATTTGAGCAAGTTTGCTACAGCCGCAAAACAATCAGGAACTGGAAATGTGAATTATTATGTGGATTATAATTCATTAACCTTTTCATAGGGAAAATCAAGTCATTTAAAGTGGAAATAAAAAACTTCACAGAAGCCTTTTAAACCTAAAATACACTACATGTTTTAAATGTTTTGCAATTCAGGAAGGTCCTCCTGCAACAGGGTGATCAAAATAAGATTCTACATCTGTACCACAGCTGTTTTCTCCAGGTCAGTCTGTGTCATTTAAATTTAACTGCAAAATGAGGAACTTTGCTGTGTGAACCATTAGAGAAGATACTGCATGTTCATCTTTATCAACTTTAGATTGGATTTTCTCAAATGATAATTAGTTAGATATCTCCAGATAGCAACAACGTAATTAGAACAGAACAGGTGGAAACACAGAGCAAGCTTTAAATCATCTATGCCCCAGCAACAACTTCCTCTAACATACCAGCATGAAAGCTTTTAACTGCAGAGCCACTGCACTCCAACAATCTCTTGATTGATGGTTCTATATGCAGTCCTACAGTTGTTGTACTTTGAAAAAGCAATTGACCAGGGTGTCAATTGCTCATTGCAAGCATGTGTGGAACCATATTTTCATAGACACGTGTTGTCATCTTGCCTGGTTTAATCGTTTTTAATGAATAGTTTTTAATGAGGAGAGAAAAAGACAAAATGCCATGAAACTCACATGATGGACTGTACATAATGAACCTTGCTAGCCAACAGCTGATTCCAAGCCAGTTCTCTAAATAACTGGACAAACAGTGGAACAACAATGGGTTGCCAGGGACACAAAAAAAAAGATTGAAAGAGAAATACGTCTCACATTACTTCAAAACCGGTGACTTTAGACGGGTGAACTTTTATTGCTGACAACCTTAGCTTGTTTGTCTTTTGATGTGTGTCCCGGTGGGGAAGGGCTCTTGTATATGTGCTTGTAAATTGGCTTGTGCCTCATATTCAGAGGCTGAATAGCTCATGGGCTTGGTCATTAGCTGTCTTGCTCCAGCTCCTTTCTATAGAACCTGCTGGCTGCTCTATAAATTAGCACGCTAGCAGTCCAGCAGCCATGGACCACACTCTGCCTTTCTTCTCACCTGGAACTCTAGGTCTCTGTAAAATACACTAGGTGTCTGTGAACAACTAGATGTCTCCATAAACAAGGTGCAGTCTCTGTAAAGCATTCTAGGTCTCTGTACACCACTCTAGGTCTCTGTAAACCACTCTAGGTCTATGTAAACCAATCTAGGTCTCTGTAAACCACCCTCGGTCTCTGTAAACCACCCTAGGTCTCTGTAAATCACTCTAGGTCCCTGTAAAATACACTAGGTGTCTGTAAACAACTAGATGTCTCTATAAACAAGGTGCAGTATCTTTAAACCATTCTAGGTCTCTGTAAACCACTCTAGAACTCTGTAAACCACTCTAGGTCTCTGTAAAACAACCATAAGTCTCTATAAAACAACTCTAAGTTTCTGTAAACAACCCTACGTCTCTGTAAACAACCCTATGTCTCTGTAAACAATCCTACATGTCTGTAAACAACCCTACGTGTCTGTAAACAACCCTACGTCTCTGTAAACAATTCTACGTCTCTGTAAACAACCCTACGTCTCTGTAAACAATCCTACGTCTCTGTAAACAACCCTACGTCTCTGTAAACAACCCTACGTCTCTGTAAACAATCCTACGTCTCTGTAAACAACCCTAGGTCTCTATAAACAACCCTACGTCTCTGTAAACAATTCTACGTCTCTGTAAACAACCCTACGTCTCTGTAAACAACCCTATGTCTCTGTAAACAACTCTACGTCTCTGTAAACAACGCTACATCTCTGTAAACCACTCTACATCTCTGTAAACAATCCTACGTCTCTGTAAACAACCCTACGTCTCTGTAAACAACCCTATGTTTCTGTAAACAACTCTACATCTCTGTAAATAACACTACATCTCTGTAAACCACTCTACATCTCTGTAACCCAACCCTACGTCTCTGTAACCCAACCCTCCATCTCTGTAAACAACCCTACGTCTCTGTAAACAACTCTAGGTCTGTGTAAACAACCCTACGTCTCTGTAAACAACTCTAGGTTTTTGTAAACCACTCTATGTCTCTGTAAACCACTCTAGGTCTCCGTAAACCATTCTAGGTCTCTATAAACCACTCTAGGTCTCTGTAAACAACTCTCGGTCTCTAAAAAACAACCCTAAGTCTCTACAAAACAACCGTACATCTCTGTAAACAACCCTACGTCTCTGTAAACCACTCTAGGTCTCTGTAAACCACTCTAGGTCTCTGTAAATCATTCTTGGTCTCTGTAAACAACACTACATTTCTGTAAACAACCCTACGTCTCTGTAAACAACTCTAGGTCTCTATAAACAACTCTAGGTCGCTGTAAACAACTATATGTCTCTGTAAACCATTCTAGGTCTCTCTAAACAACTCTAGGTCTCTATAAAACAACCCTCCATCTCTGTAAACAACTCTAGGTCTCTATAAACAACTCTAGGTCTCTGTAAACAACTATACGTCTCTGTAAACCATTCTAGGTCTCTCTAAACAACTCTAGGTCTATGTAAACCATTCTAGGTCTCTGTAAACCACTCTAGGTCTACATAAACCATTCTAGGTCTCTGTAAACCACTCTAGGTCTCTGTAAACAACTATATGCCTCTGTAAACCATTCTAGGTCTCTGTAAACAACTCTAGGTCTCTGTAAACCACTCTAGGTCTCTGTAAACCATTCTAGGTCTCTGTAAACCACTCTAGGTCTCTTTAAACAACTCCAGGTCTCTATAAAACAACCCTCCATCTCTGTAAACAACTCTAGGTCTCTATAAACAACTCTAGGTCTCTGTAAACAACTATATGTCTCTGTAAACCATTCTAGGTCTCTATAAACAACTCTAGGTCTCTGTAAACCACTCTAGGTCTCTGTAAACCATTCTAGGTCTCTGTAAACAACTCTAGGTCTCTGTAAACCATTCTAGGTCTCTGTAAACAACTCTAGGTCTCTGTAAACCACTCTGAGACTCTGTAAATCTGGGACTCTGTAAACCACTCTGGGACTCTGTAAACAACTCTAGGTCTCTGTGACCAACTCTCGGTCTCTAAACTATAGGTCTCTGTAAACAAACACAGCTTAATTTGTTAATGAAGATTAATGTTGTTAATGTTAATGTTGATGTTGTTAACGTTGTACACCGTCAGTCCTATGAAGCTTCATTGTGTTAATGTGGTATTGTATCACAGTCAGTCATGTGAAGCTTGTATTGTAACATCTGCATAAGGATCTTTATGCTATGGGGGTTTAGAAAGTATCTAGAGAAGGGAATCAGTTGAGCTGTGTTCTATATGCTAATGATGGAACATCTATTCTGAAAGGAAGCCATTCCTACTTGTGGAACTGCTGTTATAACACACGAAAGCTGCTGCATTCACTTGTGTTATATAGTAATAGTTCTGGAGTTCTTTGCCTGTCCATCATGGGAGACATTCCTGTGTCAAATGTCACAAGGGAACATTAAGAGGCCCCCTGGCTGTCCCTGACATTCACCATTGACAGACAACACTGCCATGTAGTGTTTTGGAAGGATGGCGTAGATGGGACTAAATGTGAGTCTGGTTCACCGCATCAATTCTGATTGATGCTGACATCATGTAAAGCCCATTTTGAATCAGTAAAAGTGTCCAGGGTGTGTTAAATGCCGATGTTTGACAAGTAGATTGCATACTTTTGTATCTTGTTCCATTCAAATTGCCCTGACAGGAGTTCTCTAACAGGAGTTGTCCTTCAGGAACGTGTATAACGGATATGAATTGAGGAGAAAATTAAATAAAAGGTTAGGCTGTGAGTTTCATAATGCGTCCCATGCCCTTTGGGTTTAAGTTACATCTACCTGAGAGAGAAACACAAATATATATATTTCATCAGAGGAGGCTGGTGGAAGGAGCTATAGGAGGACGGGTTCATTGTAATGGCTGGAAATGAATCAATGGAACTGTATCAAACACATCAAACATATGGAAACCACATGTTTGACTCCATTCCATTTATTCCATCCTAACCATTACAATAAGCCTGTCCTCTTATAGCTCCTCCCACCAGCCTCATCTGCACTGTATGTATCAATAAAGACCATAAAAACCTTCAACCTAAAGATCCACATCTTTATTACATTCTGGATAAATATTATCACCCTAGGCGGGTCACCATGACAGTAGTGCACTATGAAGGAAACAGGGTTCAATTTGGGATGCATATTTCTTGACCATACCTGACCTGGTTAACAACATCACCCATCTGGCAACTTTGGAACTGCATCTGACTGTAGGTAGCCTGTGTGCTATGCCAGAAGGAGCTGCATCTGACTGTAGGTAGCCTGTGTGCTATGCCAGAAGGAGCTGCATCTGACTGTAGGTAGCCTGTGTGCTATGCCAGAAGGAGCTGCATCTGACTGTAGGTAGCCTGTGTGCTATGCCAGAAGGAGCTGCATCTGACTGTAGGTAGCCTGTGTGCTATGCCAGAAGGAGCTGCATCTGACTGTAGGTAGCCTGTGTGCTATGCCAGAAGGAGCTGCATCTGACTGTAGGTAGCCTGTGTGCTATGCCAGAAGGAGCTGCACACTGTAGCATTTTAGTAGAGCAAAACCTCTCTCTTCCCCCTGAAGTGAATCAGGTTAGATATATTCCCTTCACCAAGATGCAATGCAGTAGTCTACTGTGGATTTTGAAATAATAATTGTGTGCAGTCATCGTCATACCAGCTCTTCGTAGCTTGACATTTCTTTCAACAAAGGCCCTTATTAGTTGTTTCAGGGAATATTTTTGTACCATGATTAAAAGTTTTAGTAGGAAGGGTGCATTCACATTTCTCTCCATTTAACAACAAAAGGACTTCGCAAAGTTTAAGGTGAAATGAAAGGGGTCTCAAACTAATGAGAAACCCAGAGTAAACCCATTGTCAAACATGAGACAATTGATTTAAACCAACACTTTATTCTCCCATGCCTTTGTTTGTGAGAGCTGGTGACCAAAAAAAGATTGTCAAAATCTATTTGCGCTTTTACTGTCATTAAAGAAAAAAAACTTTATTATCTTGCAAGGAGCAGATAAAGCTGATCCATTATCGTCGGCTAAATGTATAAATCATCCAATTCACTCACACATAGCTCCCTTGGAAAAGCTTAACATAAATACCTTTGCAATAATACATCATGGTGGCATATATAAAATGAAAAACATTCCTTTCGCCATAAATCAGCCATTAATCTACTTTACCCTAAAATGCCAACATTCAGGATTCCTATCCCAGCTGTTTTACAAAATCCTTGACATAAAGGTATCATTTTGGTGGGGTGTCAAGAGTCAACTGTCAACCTAGAATGTTATCAGACAATTACTTTCACATACATTCGAAGTAAGTATTCAGATATATTCTATTTGAAAAGAAAAGTAGTTAAATAGTTTACTGTATTTGGAAATGCACTTGGACAGTGCTTGTGAAACTACTCAAATACACAAACCCAGGTCCGGTCTCTTGTACACAAATCAGGTTTGAGTCACTGTCTGTGACCTCACAGATGAAAGCTTGTATTTGAACTAAAAACCAAAGTATCAGGACAAGAAAACCTGCCGGCGTTGAGAGTAACATTGAAAAGGTTCCACCTGAACGTCTGAGAAGATGACAAGATCGATCAAACCTAGTATTTGGTCTGATAGTGTCGAGCAGTAATAAAGACACCACTCTTGAGGAAAATTGAAGACAGATCATATGAGCCCCAAGAGTAAAAGCATTTTTAAATTGAACATTTTGGGCAGTGACCTTTTCTTCCAATGTTTGGTCGTGAATTGTTTCTCTGGAAATGTAATTGCACATGTTCACACCTTTCACCTCCAATCTACCATGCACAAGTCATATTTAGTATTGCATGATGTCATTGTGTTGTCTTTGTCCTGACTGAATGGAGCTTTACATTAGTATCAGCTAAGCTTCCGTTCTGTAAGGCCAGAATTCCCTTTCTTTACGTTGACAAGTGAACTCCAAGCAGTCTCTGATCCAGAGAGAAAAAGCCCAACACAATTTACAGAAGCTGCTCCTTGTTTTGCTGTCTGTGCAAATCTAAAAATGGTGACAAAGTCCTTGTAAGGGACAGGTTTTTTTCCTGCAAGGATGCATTATGAGAGGCTCAATTATGAGTAGCAAAATCCTCTGCGCCTGACTTGAAGCCATGCGGAAGGTCTGAGCTGTGTTGTGTGTGTGCAAAAGTCAGCCATCTTTAAATAGTCATAGAGAGGAGTCAGAGTCAGATGTAGTGGGTTTTCTGACACAGCCTCGCCTATTAACAATCACAGTCGACAACAGAGAGAGAATGTCTGCCGTCAGAATAACACCTTGCAGGGCCAAACATAGCAAAAGTCCTAAAGAGCAACGTGATGCAAAACTTCTCCCTATAAAGGATTCACCTGACCCAGGCATGTGTTCCATAGCAATGGTACAGTAGACAGGAAAGGAAGATGGGGAGAAGTGTAACGGCTCTCTTCTATCTCCTCCTCTGACGAAGAGGTAGAACAAGGATCGGACCAAAATGCAGCGTGATGATGATTCATGATATTTTAATGAAAGAAAAACTACATACAGAAACTACAAAAATAACAAAATGAAATAACGAAAACCGAAACAGCCCTTTCTGGTGAAAACACAAACACGGAGACAGGAACAATCACCCACGAAACACTCACAGAATATGGCTGCCTAAATATGGCTCCCAATCAGAGACAACGATAATCACCTGACTCTGATTGAGAACCGCCTCAGGCAGCCATAGACTACGTAGACACCCACAAAACCCCAAGACAAAAAAACACACCACAATAACCCATATCACACCCTGGCCTGACCAAATAAATAAAGAAAACACAAAATACTAAGACCAAGGCGTG
Source organism: Oncorhynchus gorbuscha (assembly GCF_021184085.1). Taxonomy (NCBI): domain Eukaryota; kingdom Metazoa; phylum Chordata; class Actinopteri; order Salmoniformes; family Salmonidae; genus Oncorhynchus; species Oncorhynchus gorbuscha. The sequence continues at coordinate 23,456,898 of NC_060195.1, forward strand.
ACAGAACCCCCCCCTAAGGTGCGGACTCCCGGACGCACCTCAAAACCATAGGGAGGGTCCGGGTGGGCGTCTGTCCATGCTGGCGGCTCCGGCTCGGAACGTGGACCCCACTCCATTAATGTCTTAGTTCCTCCCCCTCGCGTCCTGGGATAGTCCACCCTCGGCGCCGACCATGGCCTAGTAGTCCTCACCCAGAACCCCACTGAACTGAGGGGCAGCTCGTGACTGAGGGGCAGCTCGGGACTGAGGGGTAGCTCGGGACTGAAGGGTAGCTCGGGACTGAGGGGAAGCTCGGGACTGAGGGGCAGCTCAGCACTGAGGGGAAGCTCAGCACTGAGGGGAAGCCCAGCACTGAGGGAAAGCCCAGCACTGAAGGGAAGCCCAGCACTGAGAGGAAGCTCAGCACTGAGAGGAAGCTCAGGCAGGTAGTTGGCTCCGGTAGATCCTGGCTGGCTGGCGGATCTGGAAGAGTCTGGTTGACTGGCAGATCTGGAAGAGTCTGGTTGACTGGCAGATCTGGAAGAGTCTGGTTGACTGGCAGATCTGGAAGAGTCTGGCTGACTGGCAGATCTGGAAGAGTCTGGCTAACTGGCAGATCTGGAAGAGTCTGGCTGACTGGCAGATCTGGAAGAGTCTGGCTAACTGGCAGATCTGGAAGAGTCTGGCTGACAGGCAGATCTGGAAGAGTCTGGCTGACTGGCGGATCTAGCTGCTCTGGCTGCTCCATGCAGACTGGCAGCTCTGGCTGCTCATGCAGACTGGCAGCTCTGGCTGCTCCATGTAGACTGACAGCTCTGGCTGCTCTATGCAGACTGACATCTCTGGCTGCTCTATGCAGACTGGCAGCTCCATGCAGACTGGCAGCTCTGGCTGCTCTATGCAGACTGGCAGCTTTGGCTGCTCCATGCAACCTGGCAGCTCTGGCTGCTCCATGCAGTCTGACAGCTCAGGCAGCTCCATGCAGACTGGCAGCTCTGGCTGCTCTATGCAGACTGGCAGCTCTGGCTGCTCCATGCAGTCTGACAGCTCAGGCTGCTCCATGCAGACTAGCAGCTCAGGCTGCGCTGAACAGGCAGGAGACTGCAGCAGCGCTGGAGAGAAGGAAGGCTCTGGCTGCGCTAAACAGGCGGGTGACTCCGGCAGCGCAGGAGAGGAGAAAGGCTCGATAGCGCTGAACAGGCGGGAGACTCCGGCAGCGCTGGAGAGGCGAGGCGCACTGTAGGCCTGATGCGTGGTGCTGGCACTGGTGGAACTGGACCTAGAACACGCACAGGAAGCCTGGTGCGGGGAGCTGCCACCGGAGGACTGGTGTGTGGAGGTGGCTCTGGATAGACCGGACCGTGCAGGCGCACTGGAGCTCTTGAGCACCAAGCCTGCCCAAACTTACCTGGCTCGATGCCCACTCTAGCCCGGCCAATACGAAGAGCTGGTATGAACCGCACCGGGCTATGCACCCGAACTGGAAACACTGTGCGCTCCATAGCATAACACGGTGCCTGCCCAGTCTCTCTAGCCCCCCGGTAAGCACAGGGAGTTTGCGCAGGTCTCCTACCTGGCATAGCCATACTCCCTGTGAGCCCCCTCCCAAGAAATGTTTGGGGCTGACTCTCAGGCTTCCATCCGCGTCGCCGTGCTGCCTCCTCAAATAAAGAAAACACAAAATACTAAGACCAAGGCATGACAAGAAGGGAGAACAGGGAGAGATCCACACATCACCTCCTTCCCCTACCAACAGCTCACAGCAAGAGGTGTAAGCAGCCCTGTTTATTTATTAAAGCTGTTGACTTAACGTAATTCATTTAGGAAAATTAACTACGGACAAATCACAGCAGAGGAATATGTTATAGAGAGAGAATGCTGGGTGGCTGCCAGTGAAAACACCACTGTAGCATTTGTTATTGAAGATAAATGCAGCTCTCTATAAACCATGGGGCTCTGAATGGAGAGGGGTGTATGAAGCGAATCTCTCTATAATCGTTGCTTGAAAATCCTTACATTATCAAACCCCAGAAGAATATTAAATAATTATTAAGGCATATTATGCAGCTACCTGGGAACATTGTTCTACACTGACCTTTGCACTTAATGCAAGATAGTTACTAAATGTGCCGTTAATCCTATTGCTATAATGGACCTGACAAATGGTGTGATTTACAGGCCTGGTTAATTGGATAGTTGTCCTGTAGTAGTCTAAACATGTTTAACTGCAATGCTGAAGAAAATACCATAAGAAATGGGTTGGTTCGCCCTTTAAGGAGAGAAGTGTCATTACTGAAGGAGAAGTGTTATTACTGAAGGAGAGAAGTGTCATTACTGAAGGAGAGAAGAGAAATTACTGAAGGAGGGAAGAGAAATTACTGAAGGAGACAAGTGTCATAACTGAAGGAGAGGAGAGAAATTACTGAAGGAGAGAAGAGACATTACTGAAGGAGAGAAGTGACATTACTGAAGATGATTGATGTTAGGTATGTCCTGTCTCACCGTTCAGACAGAGCATGACTTCACTACACAGAAATGCAAAAAGACAAATTGGTCATACACACAAAATTTTGGGGTCACTTAAAAAGGTCCTTGTTTTGGAAACGGCCAATTTTTTATGGAATATCTACATAGGAGTACAGAGGCCTATTATACGCAACCATCACTCCTGGGTTCCAATGGTATGTTGTGTTAGTTAATCAAAGTTTATCATTTTAAAAGGCTAATTGATCATTAGAAAACACTTTCGCAATTATGTTAGCACAGCTGAAAGCTGTTGTCCTGATTAAAGAAGCAATAAACTGGCCATCTTTAGACTAGTGGAGTATCTGGAGCATCAGCATGAGTAGGTTAAAATACAGGCTAAAAATGGTATTTCTTCTGAAACTTGTCAGTCTATTCTTGTTCTGAGAAATGAAGACTATTCCGTTAGACATCAGATACATCAGATACATACAACATCAGATACATTAGACATCAGATACATTTACATTTACATTTAAGTCATTTAGCAGACGCTCTTATCCAGAGCGACTTACAAATTGGTGCAATCACCTTATGACATCCAGTGGGACAGTCACTTAACAATAGTGCATCTAAAACTTAGGGGGGTGGGGTGAGAGGGATTAAATAACCTATCCTAGGTATTCCTTAAAGAGGTGGGGTTTCAGGTGTCTCGGAAGGTGGTGATTGACTCAGCTGTCCTGGCGTATATGAGGAGTTTGTTCCACCATTGGGGGCCAGGGCATCAGAACAGTTTTGACTGGGCTGAGACGGGAGCTGATACTTCCTCAGTGGTAGGGAGGCGAGCAGGCCAGAGGTGGATAAACATCAGTACCCTTGTTTGGGTGTAGGGCCTGATCAGAGCCTGGAGGTACTGATTGACGTTCAGATCACATCCGATATATTAGCATCAGATGGTCTTAGATAGCGGATGCAGACATCAACTAAATAAGCCAGTGGAGAGAACGGAGGAGCATTAGACGTGAAGAACTCAGGGAAGGTTGAACACCAGATACTCGGCGTTCATTGGATGAGTTGAAGGGGTTTAATGGCACAGGCAGGGAGCCCAGCCATACAGCATCAGTAATCCAGACGGGAGATGACAAGTGCCTGGATTAGGACCTCAGATCCTGTGTGAGGCATCAGATACATCGGATGTTGTAGAGCATGAACCTACAGGAACGGGCCATCAGCCTTGATGTTAGTTGAGAAACAGGGTGTTGTCCAGGATCACGCCAAGAGTTCTTGGCGCTCTGGGAGGAGGACACAATGGAGTTGTCAACCGTGATACATCGAGATCATGGAACGGGCAGTCCTACCCGGGAGGAAGAGCAGCTCCGTCTAGCATCAGATTCAGCTTGAGGTGGTGATCCGTCATCCACACTGATATGTCTGCCAGACATGCAGAGATGCATTCGCCACCTGGTCATCAGGTCATCAGATACATTAGACATCAGATAATTGATACGTCTGCATAGCAATGATAAGAGAGACCATGTGAGGTTATGACAGAGCCAAGTGACTTGGTGTATAGCAGAATAGGAGAGGGCCAAGAACAGAGCCCTGGGGGACACCAGTGGTGAGAGCGCGTGGTGAGGAGACAGATTCTCGCAACGCCACCTGGTAGGAGCGACCTGTCAGGTAGGACGCAATACATTAGCGTCGCGCCGGAGATGCCCAACTCGGAGAGGGTGGAGAGGAGGATCTGATGGTTCACAGTATCAAGGCAGCCGATAGATCTAGAAGGATGAGAGCAGAGAGAGAGAGTTAGCTTTAGCAGTGCGGAGCGCCTCCGTGATACAGAGGAGAGCAGTCTCAGTTGAATGACTAGTCTTGAAACCTGACTGATTTGGATCAGACAAGGTCATTCAGAGAGAGATAGCGGGAGAGCTGGCCAAGGACACGTTCAAGAGTGGAGAGAAAAGAAAAAGATAGTGGGTCTGTAATATTTCAGAGAAAAGAAAGAGGGATCAGTGGTCTGTAATTGATGACATCGGAAGCATGTAGGTTTTTTCAGAAGGGTGCAACATTAGCATCTTGAAGACGGAAGGACATCAGACAACGATCAGGGATGAGTTGATGAGCGAGGTGAGGTAAGAACCGGCCCCCAAGGTGGTTCGATCAGGCCCGCAGGATAATTTGAAAGTGGAAAAAATGCATAAAAGACATGGAATTAATATTTTTAATTCGCTGCAATTCATGGATTATCCGCTAAGGGGCGCACTCTTTCCATCAGAGTAGAAGACAAGCCGCATCACTGAGACAGACTGAAAACAGCAGACGGTATCAATGCGCCATCTGCTGCTTGTTACGACGTTGTTAATACCTTGGTCTCTACCTCTCCGCTACACCCTCATTAGCCAAAATGTCGTTATCCAAACGGAGAAAAGTAGATAAGGAGTGTAGAATTTTCAAAGAAAAATGGACCACGTCCTATTTATTTACAGAGATGCACGGAAAACCTTTGTGCTTGGTGTGTTTGCAACAAGTTTCGGTATTGAAGGAATATAATATTCGACGCCACTACGAGACTCATCACAGCGAAAAATATGACGGCTTGCAAGGACAACTGAGAAGAGATAAGATTAACGAATTGCTGGCGGGTCTGAGGAAACAGCAGTCAACTTTCATCCAGAGCCGAGAAGTCAGTGAAGCAGCGGTAAAAGCCAGCTACCTAATTGCTAGCGAAATAGCATTAGCATCGAAGCCGTATTCCGACGGTGACTTTGTTAAACGATGCATGATGAAGGCGGCTGAACTTGTATGTCCCGAGAAGCGACAAGCTTTTGCCAATATTAGCCTGACGAGGAATACTATAGCAGAGAGGATTTCGGAACTATCGGCAGATTTAGACAGTCAATTGAAACAGAGAGTCAAGTCTGTCATGTTTTGTCATTGATTATCATGTCTTGTCCCTGTGCTTCCCCTTCTATTCGTTTCCCTCTGCTGGTCTTATTAGGTTCTTTCCCTCTTTCTATCCCTCTCTCTCCCCCTCCCTCTCTCACTCTCTCGCTCTCTCTTCTCTCTATCGTTCCGTTCCTGCTCCCAGCTGTTCCTATTCCCCTAATCAATCATTTAGTCTTCCCACACCTGTTCCCGATCCTTTTCCCTGATTAGAGTCCCTATTTCTCTCCTTGTTTTCCGTTCCTGCCCTGTCGGATCCTTGTCTAGAATTCACCGTGCTGTGTCTATGTATTGCCCTGTCGTGTCGTGTTTCCCTCAGATGCTGCGTGGTGAGCAGGTGTCTGAGTCTGCTAGGTTCAAGTGCCTTCCCGAGGCAACCTGCAGTTCTTGATCAAGTCTCCAGTCTGTTCTCGTCTTTACGAGTAGTATTATGCCTTTTGTTTTGTAAAGTATCTTTACTGGATTAAAAACTCTGTTTTCGCCAAGTCGCTTTTGGGTCCTCATTCACCTGCATAACAGAAGGATCCGACCAAGGAATGGACCCAGCGACTACAGATGCTCGTAACACTGCCGTCGAGATCCAAGGAGCCATGCTCGGCAGACACGAGCAGGAATTGTCTGCTGCTCGCCATGCCGTGGAGAACCTGTCCGCTCAGGTTTCCGACCTCTCTGGACAGTTCCAGAGTCTTCGTCTCGTGCCACCTGTTACTTCCTGGCCTGCCGAGCCTCCGGAACCTAGGGTTAATAACCCACCTTGCTACTCCGGGCAGCCCACGGAGTGCCGCTCCTTTCTCACCCAGTGTGATATTGTGTTCTCTCTCCAACCCAACACATACTCTAGCGAGAGAGCTCGGGTTGCTTACGTCATTTCACTCCTTACTGGCCGGGCTCGAGAGTGGGGCACAGCTATCTGGGAGGCAAGGGCTGATTGTTCTAACAATTACCAGAACTTTAAAGAGGAGATGATTCGGGTTTTTGACCGTTCAGTTTTTGGTGGGGAGGCTTCTAGGGCCCTGGCTTCCCTATGCCAAGGTGATCGATCCATAACGGATTACTCTATAGAGTTTCGCACTCTTGCTGCCTCTAGTGACTGGAACGAGCCGGCGCTGCTCGCTCGTTTTCTGGAGGGACTCCACGCAGTGGTCAAAGATGAGATTCTCTCTCGGGAGGTTCCTTCCAGTGTGGACTCTTTGATTGCTCTCGCCATCCGCATAGAACGACGGGTAGATCTTCGTCACCAAGCTCGTGGAGGAGAGCTCGCGTCAACGGTGTTTCCCTGCTCCGCATCGCAACCATCTCCCTCCTCTGGCTCAGAGACTGAGCCCATGCAGCTGGGAGGTATTCGCATCTCGACCAAGGAGAGGGAACGGAGGATCACCAACCGCCTGTGCCTCTATTGCGGATTTGATGGACATTTTGTCAATTCATGTCCAGTAAAAGGCCAGAGCTCATCAGTAAGCGGAGGGCTACTGGTGAGCGCTACTACTCAGGTCTCTTCATCTAGATCCTGTACTACTATGTCGGTCCATCTACGCTGGACCGGTTCGGGTGCTACATGCAGTGCCTTGATTGACTCTGGGGCTGAGGGTTGTTTCATGGACGAAGCATGGGCTCGGAAACATGACATTCCTTTCAGACAGTTAGACAAGCCTACGCCCATGTTTGCCTTAGATGGTAGTCATCTTCCCAGTATCAGTTTTGAGTACCGGGTTCTGCCGTTTGGTCTCGCCAATGCGCCAGCTGTTTTTCAGGCATTAGTTAATGATGTTCTGAGAGACATGCTGAACATCTTTGTTTTTGTCTATCTTGACGATATCCTGATTTTTTCACCGTCACTCGAGATTCATGTTCAGCACGTTCGACGTGTTCTACAGCGCCTTTTAGAGAATTGTCTCTACGTAAAGGCTGAGAAGTGCTCTTTTCATGTCTCCTCCGTTACTTTTCTCGGTTCCGTTATTTCCGCTGAAGGCATTCAGATGGATTCCGCTAAGGTCCAAGCTGTCAGTGATTGGCCCGTTCCAAGGTCACGTGTCGAGTTGCAGCGCTTTTTAGGTTTCGCTAATTTTTATCGGCGTTTCATTCGTAATTTTGGTCAAGTTGCTGCCCCTCTCACAGCTCTTACTTCTGTCAAGACGTGTTTTAAGTGGTCCGGTTCCGCCCAGGGAGCTTTTGATCTTCTAAAAGAACGTTTTACGTCCGCTCCTATCCTCGTTACTCCTGACGTCACTAGACAATTCATTGTCGAGGTTGACGCTTCAGAGGTAGGCGTGGGAGCCATTCTATCCCAGCGCTTCCAGTCTGACGATAAGGTTCATCCTTGCGCTTATTTTTCTCATCGCCTGTCGCCATCTGAGCGCAACTATGATGTGGGTAACCGTGAACTGCTCGCCATCCGCTTAGCCCTAGGCGAATGGCGACAGTGGTTGGAGGGGGCGACCGTTCCTTTTGTCGTTTGGACAGACCATAAGAACCTTGAGTACATCCGTTCTGCCAAACGACTTAATGCCCGTCAAGCTCGTTGGGCGTTGTTTTTCGCTCGTTTCGAGTTTGTGATTTCTTACCGTCCGGGTAGCAAAAACACCAAGCCTGATGCCTTATCCCGTCTGTTTAGTTCTTCTGTGGCTTCTACTGATCCCGAGGGGATTCTTCCTTATGGGCGTGTTGTCGGGTTAACAGTCTGGGGAATTGAAAGACAGGTTAAGCAAGCACTCACGCACACTGCGTCGCCGCGCGCTTGTCCTAGTAACCTCCTTTTCGTTCCTGTTTCCACTCGTCTGGCTGTTCTTCAGTGGGCTCACTCTGCCAAGTTAGCTGGTCATCCCGGTGTTCGAGGCACTCTTGCGTCTATTCGCCAGCGCTTTTGGTGGCCGACTCAGGAGCGTGACACGCGCCGTTTCGTGGCTGCTTGTTCGGACTGCGCGCAGACTAAGTCGGGTAACTCTCCTCCTGCCGGTCGTCTCAGACCGCTCCCCATTCCTTCTCGACCATGGTCTCACATCGCCCTAGACTTCATTACCGGTCTGCCTTTGTCTGCGGGGAAGACTGTGATTCTTACGGTTGTCGATAGGTTCTCTAAGGCGGCACATTTCATTCCCCTCGCTAAACTTCCTTCCGCTAAGGAGACGGCACAAATCATCATCGAGAATGTGTTCAGAATTCATGGCCTCCCGTTAGACGCCGTTTCAGACAGAGGCCCGCAATTCACGTCACAGTTTTGGAGGGAGTTCTGTCGTTTGATTGGTGCGTCCGTCAGTCTCTCTTCCGGGTTTCATCCCCAGTCTAACGGTCAAGCAGAGAGGGCCAATCAGACGATTGGTCGCATACTACGCAGCCTTTCTTTCAGAAACCCTGCGTCTTGGGCAGAACAGCTCCCCTGGGCAGAATACGCTCACAACTCGCTTCCTTCGTCTGCTACCGGGTTATCTCCGTTTCAGAGTAGTCTGGGTTACCAGCCTCCTCTGTTCTCATCCCAGCTTGCCGAGTCCAGCGTTCCCTCCGCTCAAGCGTTTGTCCAACGTTGTGAGCGCACCTGGAGGAGGGTGAGGTCTGCACTTTGCCGTTACAGGGCACAGACTGTGAGAGCCGCCAATAAACGCAGGATTAAGAGTCCAAGGTATTGTTGCGGCCAGAGAGTGTGGCTTTCCACTCGCAACCTTCCTCTTACGACAGCTTCTCGTAAGTTGACTCCGCGGTTCATTGGTCCGTTCCGTGTCTCCCAGGTCGTCAATCCTGTCGCTGTGCGACTGCTTCTTCCGCGACATCTTCGTCGCGTCCATCCTGTCTTCCATGTCTCCTGTGTCAAGCCCTTTCTTCGCACCCCGTTCGTCTTCCCTCCCCCTCCCGTCCTTGTCGAGAGCGCACCTATTTACAAGGTACGTAAGATCATGGACATGCGTTCTCGGGGACGGGGTCACCAATACTTAGTGGATTGGGAGGGTTACGGTCCTGAGGAGAGGAGTTGGGTTCCGTCTCGGGACGTGCTGGACCGTTCGCTTATTGATGATTTCCTCCGTTGCCGCCAGGGTTCCTCCTCGAGTGCGCCAGGAGGCGCTCGTGGTGAGTGGGGGTACTGTCATGTTTTGTCATTGATTATCATGTCTTGTCCCTGTGCTTCCCCTTCTATTCGTTTCCCTCTGCTGGTCTTATTAGGTTCTTTCCCTCTTTCTATCCCTCTCTCTCCCCCTCCCTCTCTCACTCTCTCGCTCTCTCTTCTCTCTATCGTTCCGTTCCTGCTCCCAGCTGTTCCTATTCCCCTAATCAATCATTTAGTCTTCCCACACCTGTTCCCGATCCTTTTCCCTGATTAGAGTCCCTATTTCTCTCCTTGTTTTCCGTTCCTGCCCTGTCGGATCCTTGTCTAGAATTCACCGTGCTGTGTCTATGTATTGCCCTGTCGTGTCGTGTTTCCCTCAGATGCTGCGTGGTGAGCAGGTGTCTGAGTCTGCTAGGTTCAAGTGCCTTCCCGAGGCAACCTGCAGTTCTTGATCAAGTCTCCAGTCTGTTCTCGTCTTTACGAGTAGTATTATGCCTTTTGTTTTGTAAAGTATCTTTACTGGATTAAAAACTCTGTTTTCGCCAAGTCGCTTTTGGGTCCTCATTCACCTGCATAACAAAGTCATTTATTGCATTTTCCGTGGCAATTGACGAGAGGACTGACATCACAGAAGTGGCACAACTGGCCATATTTATTCGAGGAGTTGATGAGACATTGACTGTTACTGAAGAGTTTCTTGAGTTGGTGCCAATGATGGACACCACAACAGCCGAGGACATTTTCGGCTCTGTCGTTGCTGCATTGGACAGAGTTGGAGTGGACTGGTCCCGCGCTGTCAGCCTGGCTACAGACGGCACGCCATCCATGGTCGGAAAGAAAGCAGGTGTCGCGACAAAGTTCAAAGACAAAGTACAAGCCCTTAATGGAGGAGATCGTTTCTGGACATTTCACTGTATTTTGCACCAGGAGGCATTGTGTTGCAAGTCGCTGAAAATGGACCACGTCATGGAGGTGGTTGTTCGCACTGTAAATTTCATCCGGTCCAGAGGTCTGAACCATCGTCAGTTTGACAAACTTCTCAGCGACAGCAACATTACCCACAGCCTGCCATACCACACTGAAGTGAGATGGTTAAGCCGAGGCGCTGTGCTGAGGCATTTCTTTGATCTACGAGAGGAAATCGGACAGTTCATGGAGAAAAAAGGAAAACCGGTGTTGGAATTACAATCTCAGGAATGGCTACGGGACCTTGCATTCTTGGTTGATATTACTGAACACTTGAACAATCTGAACAAAATGTTGCAAGGCCGCAAAAAAGTTGTCACACAGTTTTCTGACAACATATATGCATTTAAGTTGAAGCTGACTTTGTGGGAGATGCAAATGGCAAATGGCAACCCTGCTCATTTCCCCTGTCTGAGAGATGTGTGTGTGACCAGACCTGATGCGGACATGAAACGGTACAAAGACAAAATTGCAGGACTACTGCGGGAGTTTGAGAAACGTTTTCAGGTATTTGGTGAATTTTCAGTTTTTCGCTCACCTTTCACAGTTAAAGCTTCTGATCTGCCGGTCGAAATTCAGCTAGAGATAATTGATTTGCAGTGCAATGCAGATTTGAAGGGCAAATTTGCCTCTGTAGGTCTGGACAGATTTTATCAGTATCTACTACCAGGGTACCCCAAATTAACAGCCCTGGCTGCTAAAATTTTGTGCATGTTTGGGACAACCTACCTTTGTGAACAAATTTTCTCAGTGATGAATATCAATAAAACAAAAATGCGTTCAAGGCTCACAAACAAGCACTTAAATGACATTCTGAAAGTGACAGCTAGTCAGGACATGACACCTGGTGTTGATGCACTTGTACAGGCCAAAAGATGCCAAGTTTCAGGTACAAATACAAGTCCAGACTAGACTAACACCTTTAAAATGCTGCCTTAGATACTGTTTGCATTGAAAGAATACAGCTCTGTGAATATGAATCCTTACTGTGGTGATTTAAAAAATTTGCACTTTAATGTTAGTCAGCAGCTTCAAAACAAAAGTTGTGTGATGAAATTCTACTGTTCATACAACTCCATAAATTTTCAGTATGTATTGTATGTGTATGTATGTTTCATGTATGAAGTTTACAGATTTACAGGACAGGCGAACACTTTCTTCATTACACATTTAAAATCACTCTCCTTAGTTTGTAAGGTGTACGCAGGGATTACATTTAGATTTTATATGCGTATGTGTAAGTGGTTTAAAAATTCCTTTCTTTAAAAGTCTCATTTAATCTTAAAGTGCATTACTATATTTTTCAGTACCAATTAAAGTTTTGTGCCTTTGTACAATCAGTGGGATCAGTTGCAATGCATATTTGTGAATGATAAAAGTAAATTGCACATTTGTCTAAGGAAATATGAGGTGTTTCATGAAATGTTTTGTAAAAGGATAGTTCATTAAATTTCAATATTTTCCTAATGTTCTTGTGCTTCTTTACACCAAAACAAAGGAAAGACATGATATTTTGGTTATTTATAGCAGAGTATGGTATAATTTTAATGGTCCGGCCCACTTGACATCTCCCTAGGCCGTATGTGGCCCACGATGCGAAATGAGTTTGACACCCCTGCATTAGATACATCAGACATCAGATACATTAGACATCAGATACATCAGATACATCAGATACATTAGACATCAGATACATCAGATACATCAGATACATTAAAAATCAGATACATCAGATACATTAGACATCAGATACATCAGATACATTAGACATCAGATACATCAGATACATACAACATCAGATATATAAGTCATCAGATACATCAGGTATATTAGACATCAGATACATCAGATATATAAGCCATCAGATACATCAGGTATATTAGACATCAGATACATCAGGTATATTAGTCATCAGATACATCAGATACATTAGACATCAGATACATCAGATACATTAGACATCAGATACATCAGATACATTAGACATCAGATACATCAGGTGTATTAGACATCAGATACATTAGACATCAGATACATACAACATCAGATACATTAGACATCAGATACATCAGATACATTAGACATCAGATACATCAGATACATTAGACATCAGATACATCAGGTTTATTAGACATCAGATACATCAGATACATTAGACATCAGATACATACAACATCAGATACATTAGACATCAGATACATCAGATACATTAGACATCAGATACATCAGATACATTAGAGATCAGATACATCAGATACATCAGACAACAGATACATTAGATACATCAGACATCAGATACATTAGATACATCAGATACATCAGATACATTAGACATCAGATACATCAGATACATTAGACATCAGATACATCACATATATCAGACATCAGATACATCAGATACATCAGATACATTAGAGATCAGACAACAGATACATTAGATACATCAGATACATTAGACATCAGATACATGAGATATACCAGATACATTAGACATCAGATACATAAGACTCCAGATACATCAGACATCAGATATATCAGATACATTAGACATCAGATACATCAGATATTTTAGACATCATATATATTAGACATCAGATAAATCAGATATCAGATATATTAGATACATCAGTCATCAGATATATTAGATCCATCAGATACATCAGATCCATCAGACATCAGATACATTAAACATCAGATACATCAGATACATTAGACATCAGAAACATTAGATACATTAGACAACAGATACATTAGATACATCAGACATCAGATACATTAAACATCAGATTCATCAGATACATTAGATCCATCAGATACATCAGATCCATCAGACATGAGATACATTAAACATCAGATACATCAGATACATCAGATACATTAGACATCAGATACATTAAACATCAGATACATCAGATACATTAGACATCAGATACATTAAACATCAGATACATCAGATACATTAAACATCAGATACATCAGATACATTAGACATCAGATACATTAGATACATTAGACATCAGATACATTAAACATCAGATACATCAGATACATTAGACATCAGATCCATCAGACATGAGATACATTAGAGATCAGATACATCAGATACATCAGACAACAGATACATTAGATACATCAGACATCAGATACATTAGATACATCAGATACATCAGATACATTAGACATCAGATACATTAGACACATTAGACATCATATACATCAGATACATCAGATACATTAGACATCAGATACATTAGACATCAGATACATTAGATACATCAGATACATCAGATACATTAGACATCAGATACATTAAACATCAGATTCATCAGATACATCAGATACATTAGACATCAGATACATCAGATACATTAGACATCAGATACATTAGATAAATCAGATACATCAGATACATTAGACATCAGATACATCAGATACATTAGATACATCAGATACATTAGACATCAGATACATCAGATACATCAGATACATTAGACATCAGATACATCAGATACATCAGATACATTAGACATCAGATACATTAGACATCAGATACATCAGATACATTAGACACATTAGACATCAGATACATTAGATAAATCAGATACATCAGATACATTAGACATCAGATACATCAGATACATTAGACATCAGATATATTAGACATCAGATACATTAGACATCAGATACATTAGATACATTAGACATCAGATACATCAGATACATCAGATACATTAGACATCAGATACATTAGACATCAGATACATCAGATACATTAGACACATTAGACATCAGATACATTAGATAAATCAGATACATCAGATACATTAGACATCAGATACATCAGATACATTAGACATCAGATATATTAGACATCAGATACATTAGACATCAGATACATTAAGCAACAGATTCATCAGATACATCAGACACATTAGACATCAGATACATACAACATCAGATACATTAGACATCAGATACATCAGATACATTAGACATCAGATACATCAGATACATTAGACATCAGATACATCATACATTAGAGATCAGATACATCAGATACATTAGACATCAGATACATCAGATACATTAGACATCAGATACATCAGATACATTAGACATCAGATACATACAACATCAGATACATTAGACAACAGATACATTAGATACATCAGACATCAGATACATTAGATACATCAGATACATCAGATACATTAGACATCAGATACATCAGATACATTAGACATCAGATACATCAGATACATTAGACATCAGATACATACAACATCAGATACATTAGACATCAGATACATCACATATATCAGACATCAGATACATCAGATACATCAGATACATTAGAGATCAGACAACAGATACATTAGATACATCAGATACATTAGACATCAGATACATGAGATATACCAGATACATTAGACATCAGATACATAAGACTCCAGATACATCAGACATCAGATATATCAGATACATTAGACATCAGATACATCAGATATTTTAGACATCATATATATTAGACATCAGATGAATCAGATATCAGATATATTAGATACATCAGTCATCAGATATATTAGATCCATCAGATACATCAGATCCATCAGACATCAGATACATTAAACATCAGATACATCAGATACATTAGACATCAGAAACATTAGATACATTAGACAACAGATACATTAGATACATCAGACATCAGATACATTAAACATCAGATTCATCAGATACATTAGATCCATCAGATACATCAGATCCATCAGACATGAGATACATTAAACATCAGATACATCAGATACATTAGACATCAGATACATTAAACATCAGATACATCAGATACATTAGACATCAGATACATTAAACATCAGATACATCAGATACATTAAACATCAGATACATCAGATACATTAGACATCAGATACATTAGATACATTAGACATCAGATACATTAAACATCAGATACATCAGATACATTAGACATCAGATCCATCAGACATGAGATACATTAAACATCAGATACATCAGATACATTAGACATCAGATACATCAGATACATTAGACATCAGATACATTAGACACATTAGACATCATATACATCAGATACATTAGACATCAGATACATTAGATAAATCAGATACATCAGATACATTAGACATCAGATACATTAAACATCAGATTCATCAGATACATCAGATACATTAGACATCAGATACATCAGATACATTAGACATCAGATACATTAGACACATTAGACATCATATACATCAGATACATTAGACATCAGATACATTAGATAAATCAGATACATCAGATACATTAGACATCAGATACATTAGATACATCAGATACATCAGATACATTAGATTTATCAGATACATTAGATACATTAGACATCAGATACATAAGATACATCGACATTAGACATCAGATACATCAGACATCAGATACATCAGATACATTAGACATCAGATATATCAGACATCAGATACATTAGATATCAGATATATCAGACATCAGATACATTAAACATCAGATACATTAGATACATCAGACAACAGATACATTAGATACATCAGAAATTAGATACATTAGACATCAGATACATTAGACATCAGATACATCAGATACATCAGATACATTAGACATCAGATACATTAGACATCAGATACATCAGATACATTAGACATATTAGACATCAGATACATTAGATAAATCAGATACATCAGATACATTAGACATCAGATACATCAGATACATTAGACATCAGATATATTAGACATCAGATACATTAGACATCAGATACATTAAGCAACAGATTCATCAGATACATCAGACACATTAGACATCAGATTCATCAGATACATCAGACACATTAGACATCAGATACATCAGACACATTAAACATCAGATACATCAGATACATTAGACATCAGATATATAAGCCATCAGATACATCAGGTATATTAGACATCAGATACATCAGATACATTAGATACATCAGATACATACAACATCAGATACATTAGACATCAGATACATCAGATACATCAGATACATTAGACATCAGATACATCAGATACATTAGACATCAGAAACATTAGATACATCAGACAACAGATACATCAGATACATTAGATACATCAGATACATTAGATACTTCAGACACATTAGACATCAGATACATCAGATACATTAGACATCAGATACATCAGATACATTAGATACATCAGATACATCAGATACATTAGATTTATCAGATACATTAGATACATTAGACATCAGATACATAAGACTCCCGACACATCAGATACATCAGACATCAGATACATCAGATACATTAGACATCAGATATATCAGACATAAGATACATTAGATATCAGATATATCAGACATCAGATACATCAGATACATTAAACATCAGATACATCAGATACATTAAACATCAGATACATCAGATACATCAGACAACAGATACATTAGATACATCAGACATCAGATTCATCAGATACATTAGATACATCAGATACATCAGATACATCAGAAACATTAGACATCAGATACATTAGATACATCAGACAACAGATACATTAGATACATCAGACATTAGATACATTAGACATCAGATACATAAGACTCCCGACACATCAGATACATCAGACATCAGATACATCAGATACATTAGACATCAGATATATCAGACATCAGATACATTAGATATCAGATATATCAGACATCAGATACATTAAACATCAGATACATCAGATACATTAGACATCAGATACATCAGATACATCAGATACATTAGACATCAGATACATCAGATATATCAGATACATTAGACATCAGAAACATTAGATACATCAGACAACAGATACATTAGATACATCAGACATCAGATACATTAGACATCAGATTCATCAGATACATTAGATACATCAGATACATCAGATACATCAGAAACATTAGACATCAGATACATTAGATACATCAGATACATTATATACATAAGAAACATCAGATACATTAGACATCAGATACATCAGATACATTAGATGTATCAGATACATTAGATACATTAGACATCAGATATATCAGATACATTAGACATCAGATACATCAGATACATTAAACATCAGATACATCAGATACATTAGATACATCAGATACATCAGATACATTAGATTTATCAGATACATTAGATACATTAGACATCAGATACATAAGACTCCCGACACATCAGATACATCAGACATCAGATACATCAGATACATTAGACATCAGATATATCAGACATCAGATACATTAGATATCAGATATATCAGACATCAGATACATTAAACATCAGATACATCAGATACATTAGACATCAGATACATCAGATACATCAGATACATTAGACATCAGATACATTAAACATCAGATACATCAGATATATCAGACAACAGATACATTAGATACATCAGACATCAGATTCATCAGATACATTAGATACATCAGATACATCAGATACATCAGAAACATTAGACATCAGATACATTAGATACATCAGACAACAGATACATTAGATACATCAGACATTAGATACATTAGACATCAGATACATAAGACTCATCAGACACATCAGATACATCAGACATCAGATACATCAGATACATTAGACATCAGATATATCAGACATCAGATACATTAGATATCAGATATATCAGACATCAGATACATTAAACATCAGATACATCAGATACATTAGACATCAGATACATCAGATACATCAGATACATTAGACATCAGATACATCAGATACATTAGACATCAGAAACATTAGATACATCAGACAACAGATACATCAGATACATTAGATACATCAGATACATTAGATACTTCAGACACATTAGACATCAGATACATCAGATACATTAGACATCAGATACATCAGATACATTAGATACATCAGATACATCAGATACATTAGATTTATCAGATACATTAGATACATTAGACATCAGATACATAAGACTCCCGACACATCAGATACATCAGACATCAGATACATCAGATACATTAGACATCAGATATATCAGACATCAGATACATTAGATATCAGATATATCAGACATCAGATACATTAAACATCAGATACATCAGATACATTAGACATCAGATACATCAGATACATCAGATACATTAGACATCAGATACATTAAACATCAGATACATCAGATACATCAGACAACAGATACATTAGATACATCAGACATCAGATTCATCAGATACATTAGATACATCAGATACATCAGATACATCAGAAACATTAGACATCAGATACATTAGATACATCAGACAACAGATACATTAGATACATCAGACATTAGATACATTAGACATCAGATACATAAGACTCCCGACACATCAGATACATCAGACATCAGATACATCAGATACATTAGACATCAGATATATCAGACATCAGATACATTAGATATCAGATATATCAGACATCAGATACATTAAACATCAGATACATCAGATACATTAGACATCAGATACATCAGATACATCAGATACATTAGACATCAGATACATCAGATATATCAGATACATTAGACATCAGAAACATTAGATACATCAGACAACATATACATTAGATACATCAGACATCAGATACATTAGACATCAGATTCATCAGATACATTAGATACATCAGATACATCAGATACATCAGAAACATTAGACATCAGATACATTAGATACATCAGATACATTATATACATAAGAAACATCAGATACATTAGACATCAGATACATCAGATACATTAGATGTATCAGATACATTAGATACATTAGACATCAGATATATACAGATACATTAGACATCAGATATATCAGATACATTAGACATCAGATGCATTAGATACATTAGACATCAGATACATCAGATACATCAGATATATCGGATACATTAGACATCAGATACATCAGATACATCAGATATATCGGATACATTAGACATCAGATATATCAGATACATTAGACATCAGATACATAAGACTCCAGACACATCAGATACATCAGACATCAGATACATTAGACATCAGAAAAATCAGATATCAGATATATTAGATACATTCAGCATCAGATACATCAGATACATTAAACATCAGATACATTAGACATTAGATACATTAAACATCAGATTCATTAGACATCAGATACATTAGACATCAGATACATTAAACATCAGATACATTAAACATCAGATACATTAGACATCAGATTCATCAGATACATTAGATACATCAGATACATCAGAAACATTAGATACATTAGATACATTAAACATCAGATACATCAAATACATTAGACATCAGATTCATCAGATACATTAGATACATCAGATATATCAGATACATTAGACATCAGATGCATAAGACTCCAGATACATCAGATACATTAAACATCAGATACATCAGATACATTAGACATCAGATATATCAAATATATCAGACATCAGAAATATTAAATACATCAGTCATCAGATATATTAGATACATCAAATACATCAGATACATTAGACATCAGATACATCAGATACATTAGATACATCAGATACATTAGATACATCAGATAGATTAGACATCAGATACATTTAACATCAGATACATTTAACATCAGATACATCAGATACATCAGATACATCAGACATCAGATACATCAGATACATCAGACATCAGATACATCATATACATCAGATACATTAAACAGAGGTATTTAGGAAAACAGGATAAAATCTTAATGTAAATATAGAAAGGAAATAGAGGCCAGTGTGAATCAAACCCCTTCAATAACCCGATATGCTCCTTATTATTTATAATGGATAACTTGAGAGGTAGTTTGAGAATGGTCAGAGAGGACAAGCTACACCACTAATATCCCAGCTTTTTTCACTGAAAATAGTGCGGTAATTGCAGACAGCTTCAGATAGCACTGACCTCAGATTGTATTAACTTCATCACAAAGTAATTGAATCCACTATGGATAGATATATGGCCCTCCTTATGGATTTCCCCCTGCTGCCGGAAGTCCTTATGGACCAAAACTTCTAAAGCCACAGTTGTACACGGTTGACTAACAATAGAGGACAATGGCTGCCATGTGGGAACAAAGACTAACAAACACTTGAAATGAAAATGACAAGCCTGTGGTGTCTTTGTTCTAAAAAAAATACACTACTCTGATACCCATTGCCAGTGGAATGATGCCAGCCTCTCTGCACTCATTATTCCACCCCTGGCGACAGCTGTTCCCTCCCTGCCTACAGCCTGGACACACCCACACACAAACACACACATACAAACACACTCTCACTCTCAGACACAAGTGCATAGACGCAGACACACACGCGCATACACACACGCGCATACACACACGCGCACACACACACACACACACACACACACAAATACGCCACACAGAGACAGACCACAAGCACACACACACACACAAGCACTCTCTCTCTCTCCAGACGCACAGAGACTCACAAACACACAGAAACTGTGAAGCCCCACATGGAAAGCAAGGCAAACACGTAGAGCAGTTCATACACAACAACACAGAGAAAGTGGTTCAAGCAATCAAACAGTGCCTCCAACACGCATCAACTAAATCATTCAAACTAAATCAATCAACTAAATCACAGAGAGAGGGGAAAGCGAGACTCCATGAACACACTAGAGGCAACTCAAATTCACAACGTGCCAGTGAGCCACACAAACACACCCAGAGCTCAGTGCCTGAGAAACCCAGTGAAGGCATGCATGTCACTGCTAATTTGCATCCAGCATCCCTCTCAGTGTCATTTCTTAAGGACCAGCACTTGTGATGGCCATACTGGTCAATCTCCTCGCCACCTTTATCCAAGCTGAGGACAAGAGCGGAACGTCCTGGAAGAAAATATCCATACTAAGATGATTACTTCTACTTCTTGACAGAGTGAAGCTTGTAATTGACCCCTTGCTCTTCCTTCAATCTGTCAACCAAAATATTAGGCTGATCTGGCACTTGTCTGACGTCATTGTGAAAGCATGCATGACCCGAAGTGCATCATTCAGTTGGACATGCTAATAGGTTAGATTAGATTATTTAAAACAATAACCTTGTCCCCCAGTATCCATGATAGGTGTTTCTAGTGACCAGGTTGGTCCTTGTCCCCCAGTAGAGAGGTGTTTCTAGTGACCAGGCTGGTCCTTGTCCCCCATTAGAGGTTTTTCTAGTAATCAGGTTGGTCCTTGTACCCCAGTAGAGAGGTGTTTCTAGTGACCAGGTTGGTCCTTGTCCCCCAGTAGAGAGGTGTTTCTACTGACCAGGTTGGTCCTTGTCCTCCAGTAGAGAGGTGTTTCTAGTGACCAGGTTGGTCCTTGTCCCCCAGTAGAGAGGTGTTTCTAGTGACCAGGTTGGTCCTTGTCCCCCAGTAGAGAGGTGTTTCTAGTGACCAGGTTGGTCCTTGTACCCCAGTAGAGAGGTGTTTCTAGTGACCAGGTTGGTCCTTGTCACCCAGTAGAGAGGTGTTTCAAGTGACCAGGCTGGTCCTTGTACCCCATTAGAGAAGTGTTTCTACTGACCAGGTTGGTCCTTGTCCCTCAGTAGAGGTTTTTCTAGTAATCAGGTTGGTCCTTGTACCCCAGTAGAGAGGTGTTTCTAGTGACCAGGTTGGTCCTTGTCCCCCAGTAGAGAGGTGTTTCTACTGACCAGGTTGGTCCTTGTCCTCCAGTAGAGAGGTGTTTCTAGTGACCAGGTTGGTCCTTGTCCCCCAGTAGAGAGGTGTTTCTAGTGACCAGGTTGGTCCTTGTCCCCCAGTAGAGAGGTGTTTCTAGTGACCAGGTTGGTCCTTGTACCCCAGTAGAGAGGTGTTTCTACTGACCAGGTTAGTCCTTGTCCCTCAGTAGAGAGGTGTTTCTAGTGACCAGGTTGGTCCCTGTCCCCCAGTAGAGGTTTTTCTAGTAATCAGGTTGGTTCTTGTACCCCAGTAGAGAGGTGTTTCTTGTGACCAGGTTGGTCCTTGTCCCCCAGTAGAGAGGTGTTTCTAGTAATCAGGTTGGTCCTTGTCCCCCAGTGGAGATATGTTTCTACAGACCAGGTTGGTCCTTGTCCCTCAGTAGAGAGGTGTTTCTAGTGACCAGGTTGGTCCTTGTCCCCCAGTAGAGAGGTGTTTCTAGTGACCAGGTTGGTCCTTGTCCCCCAGTAGAGAGGTGTTTCTACTGACCAGGTTGGTCCTTGTCCCCCAGTAGAGAGGTGTTTCTAGTGACCAGGTTGGTCCTTGTCCCCCAGTAGAGAGGTGTTTCTACTGACCAGGTTGGTCCTTGTCCCCCAGTAGAGAGGTGTTTCTAGTGACCAGGTTGGTCCTTGTCCCCCAGTAGAGAGGTGTTTCTACTGACCAGGTTGGTCCTTGTCCCCCAGTAGAGAGGTGTTTCTACTGACCAGGTTGGTCCTTGTCCCCCAGTAGAGAGGTGTTTCTAGTGACCAGGTTGGTCCTTGTCCCCCAGTAGAGAGGTGTTTCTACTGACCAGGTTGGTCCTTGTCCCCCAGTAGAGAGGTGTTTCTAGTGACCAGCTTGGTCCTTGTCCCCCAGTAGAGAGGTGTTTCTAGTGACCAGGTTGGTCCTTGTCCCCCAGTAGAGACGTGTTTCTAGTGACCAGGTTGGTCCTTGTCACTCAGTTGCCATGGGAGGTAGTTATTTGCTACTTGCATTTCCCTGGCACCAAAATTACCTTCATAGTGGAATGGTGTGGAATTAAATGCAGTCACTCTTCATTTCAATAACCTGGACTTCTTCCCCACTAGTTTTCCTCTGCAGTAAGAGGTGGTGTGTGTGTGTGTGTGTGTGTGTGTGTGTGTGTGTGTGTGTGTGTGTGTGTGTGTGTGTGTGTGTGTGTGTGTGTGTGTGTGTGTGTGTGTGTGTGTGTGTGTGTGTGTGTGTGTGTGTGTGTATTGGGAGTGGCCACATAAGGATGATACAGTACCCAGACAGAATAAAATGACAAATCAATAAGAGCAATCACCCACACTCATGGCATTGTGAAGTAGCACCAAGTACATGCACTTTAGAGTCACTGATATACATCCATCTCTAGTATGGAATATTATCCTGCTCCTCTGAATGCAGTCTAGTACTGTATGTGCCATTCCACGTTACCTGCCTACGACTAACGTGCCCAATTATCAGTAATATCTGAAATCCTAACCCTTCTAAGTATATTCAGTCCTAAGTATATTCAGTGCCTTCGGAAAGTATTCAGACCACTTCACTTTTTCCACATTTTGTTACATTACCGCCGTATTTAAAAATGTGTTAAGGTGATCAAGGAAGTCCACTCTGACAGAGCTCTAGAGTTTGTTTGTGGAGATGGGAGAATCTTCCAGAAGGACAACCATCTCTGCAGCACTCCACCAATCAGGCCTTAATAGTAGAGCGGCCAGACAGAAGCCACTGATGAAACCAAAATTGAACTCTTCGGCTTAAATGCCAACCGTCACGTCTGGAGGAAACCTGGCAACATCCCTACGGTGAAGCATGGTGGTGGCAGCATCATGCTGTGGGGTAATTTTTTAGTGGCAGGGACTGGGAGACTGTCAGGATTTGGCCAGGGTTGTTCCGGTTTTTGGTCACTAGATGCCCCCATTGTGCCTTTTGACCTTTTGTTTTCCCTTGATCCCCATTATTATTTGCACCTGTGCCTCGTTTCCCCTGATTGTATTTAAACCATTTGTTTTTCTCTGTTCTTTGCTCTGTGTTTGTATGTTAGCACCCAGCCCTAGTACTCTGAGAACTCTTGTTGATCCCGGTGGACTTTCTTGTGGAATTCTGTTTTTTGTTCTTGTTTGTTTGTTTTTTGAGTATCTTTTGAGGCTTTTTGTGCTTTACCTTCCACCTTGTGGATTTACCTTTTTTTGTCTTGGAGGATTACCTTTGTTCTTGTAGGATTCATTTTGAGGTTGTGGAGTTACATGTTTTCCTGAAGAACTTCACTTTTTACTTCATTAAATACACCGTCTCAAGTACTACTGTGTCTGCCTCATCTTCTGGGTTCTGCCGACTATTCATGGCTCAGTTGGTTAAGTGACTGTTTCTCACTCCGGAGACCTGGGTTCGTAACCGGGTCCTGACAGAAACACAGAGCCAAAAATGAACCCAGAGGCAGCCAGTTCCCAGGACCTTGTTGCCATGCTGTCCCACCACCAGGAGACTGTCCAACGCCACGAAGCCGCCCTGGTTCAGCAAGAGGCCTTAATGGCTAGACATTCTCATCTTCTGTCGGAGATGCTGACTTCCATAAAGCAGATATCTGATCGACTTACCCCGGCAACAGTTCCCGTCCCAGTACCTCAGATTCACGTACCCATGGCAGTTAACCCTCTGGCTGAACCTCATCTTCCACCTCCCCAATGGTTCTCAGGTGATCCAAGTGCTTGTAAAGGGTTTCTCACCCAATGTTCTCTCTCCTTCGAGCTGCAACCCTCGTCGTTCCCCACCGACCGGTCTAAGATCGCATATATCATCACCCTGCTGTCGGAAAAAGCCCTGGCCTGGGCTACTGCTGCGTGGGATGCCCATAGTTCCTACTGTGCCAGCTACTCTGCCTTTGCTGAGGAATTCAAACGAGTGTTTCAAGGCCCAAGCAGTGGTCCTGACTCAGCCAAACAGCTCCTGACTCTCCACCAAGGTCGGCGCAGCGTGACGGACTATGCCATCCAGTTCCGCACGGTGGCAGCAGCGAGTGGCTGGAACAACGAGGCGCTCACGGTGTGCTTTCTGAAAGGCCTTTCCGACACTATCCAAGATGAACTGGCCACTCGGGAACCACCGGACAATCTCGAGTCCCTGATCAAGTTGGCCTCACGCATTGACCAGCGTCTGAGAGAGAGAGAACTCAACCGTAGACCTCTAGCCCCTATCAGTCCCAGCTCCGAGTCCCCACCTTTATCCTCGCTGGCTCCACCGGAACCCATGCAGATTGGACGCATCTCCCAGGCTGAGAGAGACCGCCGGATAAGGGAGCGACGCTGTCTATATTGCGGCAAACCGGGCCATTTCCGTTCCACGTGACCCGGGCTCCAGGGAAACGCTCTGTCCCGCACAGACCGGGGGGAACTGTAACGGGAAACATAACCTCCTCCCATCCATCCAACTCCCGTCTGCTCATTCCAGTCACCCTTTCCTGGGACAACCACAAGCTTCACCTTCAAGCCTTGGTAGACTCTGGAACCGCAGGTAACTTCATGGATGGTGTCTGGGCGAAGGAGCATGGCGTTCCCTCTGAACCTCTAAGTGACCCCATGAGGGTTACTACATTGGATGGAAGCTCTTTGGGATCTGGACTTGTCACTCATGTCACTACCTCTTTGCGACTTTCAGTTTCACAACACCAGGAATTGATGAACTTTCATTTGATCTCCTGTTCCGAGTTCCCTCTCGTCCTTGGATACCCCTGGCTTCACAGCCATAACCCTCACATCTACTAACATAGGATATTATCCTATTAACATATATCCTATTAACATAGGATATTACCACATGACCACATGGATATTCAGCTAGCGGGATATATGCTGCACCGGCAAGATAGAACAGCACACATGTAAGATGAGGGGGGGCGGTCTGTGCCTATTTGTAAACAACAGCTGGTGCACGAAATCTAAGGAAGTCTCTAGATTTTGCTCACCTGAAGTAGAGCATATTGTGATAAATTGCAGGCCACACTACTTGCATAGAGAGTTTTCTGCTATACTTTTCGTGGCTGTTTATTTACCACTACAGACAGATGCTGGCACTAAGACCGCACTCAGTCAGCTGTATAAGGAAATAAGCAAACAGGAAACCACTCACCCAGAGGGTGGCACTCCTAGTGGTCGGAGACTTTAATGAAGGGAAATTTAAATCAGTTCTACCAAATGTCTATCAACATGTTAAATGTACAACCAGAGGGAAAAAAATTCTAGATCACCTGTACTCCACACACAGAGACGAGTACAAAGCCATCCTTCACCCTCCAATTGGTAAATCCGACCACAACTCTATCCTCCTGATTCCTGCTTACAAGCAAAAATTAAAGCAGGAAGCAGCAGTGACTCGGTCAACAAAAAAGTGGTCAGATGAAGCAGATGCTAAACTACAGGACTGTTTTGCTATCACAGACTGGAACAGGTTCCGGGATTCTTCCGGTGGCATTGAGGAGTACAACACATCAGTCACTGGCTTTATCAATAAGTGCATCAAGGACATCGTCCCCAAAGTGACTATACGTTCATACCCCAACCAGAAGCCATGGATTACAGGCAACATTCGCACTGAGCTAAAGGGTAGAGCTGCCGCTTTCAAGGTGTGTGACTCTAACCCGGAAGCTTACAAGAAATCCTGCTATGCCCTGCGACGAACCATCAAAAAAGCAAATCTTCAATACAGTGCTAAGATTGAATCATACTACACCAGCTCCGACGCTCGTCTTTTGTGGCAGGGCTTGCAAACTATTACACACTACAAAGGGAAGCACAGCTGCCCAGTGACACGAGCCTACCAGACAAGCTAAATCACTTCTATTCTCGCTTCGATGCAACCAACACTGAGGTATGCATGAGAGCATCAGCTGTTCCAGACGACTGTGTGATCATGCTCTCCGTAGCCGACGTGAGTAAGACCTTTAAACAGGTCAACATACACAAGGCTGCGGGCCAGACGGATTACCAGGACGTGTTTCAAGCAGACCACCATAGTGTCTGTGCCCAAGAACACAAAGGCAACCTGCCTAAATGACTACCGAGCTGTATTACTCACGCCCGTAGCCATGAAGTGCTTTGAAAGGTTGGTAATGGCTCACATCAACACCATTATCCCAGAAATAATAGACCCACCCCAATTTGCATACCGCCCAAACAGATCCACAGATGATGCAATCTCTATTGCACTCCACACTACCCTTTCTCACCTGGACAAAAGGAACACTTATGTGAGAATGCTATTCATTGACTACAGCTCAGCGTTCAACACCATAGTACACTCAAAGCTCATCACTAAGCTAAGGATCCTGGGACTAAACACTTCCCTCTGCAACTGGATCCTGGACTTCCTGACAAGCCGCTCCCAGGTGGTGAAGGTAGGTAGCAACACATCTGCCATTCTGATCCTCAACACTGGAGCTCTTCAGGGGTACATGCTCAGTCCCCTCCTGTACTCCCTGTTCACCCACGACTACATGGCCAGGCACGACTCCAACATCATCATTAAGTTTGCACATGACACAACAGTGGTAGGCCTGATCATCGACAATGATGAGCCTACAGGGAAGAGGTCAGAGACCTGCCCATGTGGTGCCAGAATAACAACCTATCCCTTAGTGTAACCAAGACTAAGGAGGTGATTGTGAACTACAGGAAAAGGAGGACCGAACATTCCCCCGTTCTCATTGACGGGGCTGTAGCGGAGCAGGTTGTTTGCCTCAAGTTCCTCGGTGTCCACATCAACAACAAACTAGAATGGTCCAAGCACACCAAGACAGTCATGAAGAGGGCACGACAAAGCCTATCATATATGCATAGTCACGTTAACTATACACGATAAAGCCTATCATATATGCATAGTCACGTTAACGATACATTCATGTACATACTATCTCAATTGGGCCGACCAACCAGTGCTCCCAGACATTGGCTAACAGGGCTATCTGCATTGTGTCCCGCCACCCACCACCCGCCAACCCCTCTTTTATGCTACTGCTACTCTCTGTACATCATATATGCATAGTCACTTTAACCATATCTACATGTGCATACTACCTAAATCGGCCTGACTAACCTGTGTCTGTATGTAGCCTCGATACTTTTATAGCCTCGCTACTGTATATAGCCTGTCCTTTTACTGTTGTTTTATTTC
The DNA here is from genome assembly GCF_021184085.1 of Oncorhynchus gorbuscha. Taxonomy (NCBI): domain Eukaryota; kingdom Metazoa; phylum Chordata; class Actinopteri; order Salmoniformes; family Salmonidae; genus Oncorhynchus; species Oncorhynchus gorbuscha. The sequence goes on from NC_060195.1 coordinate 23,485,208, forward strand.
TTTACTTACCTATTGTTCACCTAACACCTTTTTTGCACTTGGTTAGAGCCTGTAAGTAAGCATTTCACTGTAAGTTCTACACCTGTTGTATTCGGAGCACGTGACAAATACACTTTGATTTGATTTTCTTCTGTTGAAGCCATTCTGTTGTTGATTTACTTCTGCATTTTGGGTCGTTGTCCTGTTGCATCACCTAACTTCTGTTGAGCTTCAATTGGCAGACAGATAGCTTTACATTCTCCTGCAAAATGTCGTTATATACTTGGGAATTCATTTTTCCGTCAGTGTTAGCAAGCTGTCCAGGCCCTGAGGCAGCAAGGCAGCCACAAACATGATGCTCCCTCCACCATACTTTAAAGTTGGGATGAGGTTTTGATGTTGGTGTGCTGGGCTTTTTTTCTCCACACATAGTGTTGTGTCTTGTGTGTTCCTTCCAAACAACTCAACTGTAGTTTCATCAGTCCAAATAATATTTTGCCAGTTGTGCTGTGGAACATCCAGGTGCACTTTTGCAAACTTCAAATGTGCAGCAATGTTTTTGGGACAGCAGTGGCTTTTTCTGTGGTGTCCTCCTATGAAAACTATTATTGTTTAGTGTTTTACGTATCGTAGACTCGTCAACAGAGATGTTAGCATGTTCCAGAGATTTGTGTAAGTTTTTAGCTTCTTTACCTCATTGAGCATTCCACGCTGTGCTCTTGCTGTCATCTTTGCAGGACTTCCACTCCTAAGGAGAGTAGCAACAGTGCTGAACTTTCTGCATTTGTAAACAATTTGTCTTACCGTGGACTGATGAACATCAAGGCTTTTAGAGATACTTGTGTAACCCTTTACAGCTTTATGCAAGTCAACCATTCTTAATCTTAGATCTTCTGAGATCTCTTTTGATCGAGGCCTGGTTCACATCAGGCAATGCTTCTTGTGAATAGCAAACTCTAATTTTGTGAGTGTTTTTTTACAAGGCAAGTCAGCACTAACCAACATCTCCAATCTCATCTCATTGATTGGACTCCAGGTTAGCTGACTCCTAACTCCAATTAGCTTTTGGAGAAGTCATTAGCTAAGGGGTTCACATACTTTTTCCAAACTACACTGTGAATGTTAAAATTATGTATTCAATATAGACAAGAAAAATACAATAATTTGTGTTTTATTAGTTTAATAAATCTTCTTCGGGATCGATGTCCCTTCCACGGGACGGTTGAGCTAACGTAGGCTAATGCGATTAGCATTAAGTAACAAGAACATTTCCCAGGACAAAGACATATCTGATATTGGCAGAAAGCTTAAATTCTTGTTAATCTAACTGCACTTTCCAATTTACAGTAGCTATTACAGTGTGTTATTGACTGTACGTTTGTTTATTCCATGTGTAACTCTTCGATGTTTGTGTCGCACTGCTTTGCTTTATCTTGGCCAGGTTGCAGTTGTAAATGAGAACTTTTTCTCAACTGGCCTACCTGGTTAAATAAAGGTGAAATAAAAAATAAAATAAAAAAGAATAGCATGCTATTGTTAGAGGAGAGTGCACAAATTTTGAGCATGAAAAGTTATTAATAAACAAATAAGGCACATTTGGGCAGTCTTGATACAAAATGTTGAACAGAAATGCAATGGTTCCCTGGATAAGTCTAAAACTTTGCACATACACTGATGCCATCTAGTGGCCAAAATCTAAATTGCACCTGGGCTGGAATAATACGTTATGGCCTTTCTCTTGCATTTCAAAGATGGTACAAAAAAATACAAAATAACAGATGTTTTATTCTTTTGTATTATCTTTTACCAGATCTATTGTGTTATATTGTACTACATTCCTTTCACATTTCCATAAACAAAGTGTTTCATTTCAAATGGTACCAAGAATATGCATATCCTTTCTTCAGGCAGTTAGATTTGGTTATGTAATTTTAGGCGAAAATTGGGAAATTGGGCTAATCCTTATTAAGCACACTATGTAGGTCTATTGTTCTGACTCAGATGTAGATCAGATCAAATTCGATGACCAATGCAGAATTCCAGGTAACTCCAGGTAACTCCAAAGCTTTCACATACTTTTTCTTGCCACTGTATGTATCATGACACAAGGCGAGACCCAGATGCAGACACAGGAGGCAGATGGTTGGAGTCTTATAATATTTATTAATCCAATAGGGTAAGGCAAGAGAATGGTCGTGAACAGGCAAAGGGTCTAAATCAGTTCAGAGTCCAAATGGTACCAAAGGGCAGGCAGAATCAAGGTCAGGGCAGGCAGGATTATCAGGCAGGCGGGAAATACACTGGGGAGAATAAGCGACACCTGGAGGGGGTGGAGACAATCACAAGGACAGGTGAAACAGATCAGGGCGTGACAATATGTCAATGTGATTTTTCTGTTTTTTATTTTCTAGAAATGTGTAAGATTTTCTTGTCATTATAGGGTATTGTCTCTAGATGGATGAAGGAAAATAAAATGTTAAGCAATTTTAGAACAAGGCTGTAACCTAACAAAATGTGGAAATGTCAAGGGGTCTGAATACTTTCCAAAGAATGAATCCTTCATTTTCTAAGATCCTTATTCCATCCCATCTGAATATATGGCTTGGTGGACACGAAACCCATGAGTCATACATACTGACTGACTCTCTGGGAAATAATTAGCATACAATTATGCATGGACCCCAAGCAATTATATTTGCAGTGTCATTTTATTAAACTGACATAATATTTAAGATTGCGTTTGTGTTACGCCCCATTACAAAATTAACAATTATAATATAATAAAAGTTAGAGCCATAATCGTTCCTGAAATCTTCTCTCACAGTAATTCAAATTCACCAGCCAAAATACTTAGAAATATAGCAAATGTCTCACACGGTGAGAATACCGCATAACTTAATGTACTCAATATTTTTCCCTCAGAACAATGACCCCATTCAACTATACGACGTGCTTCCGTTGGAGATACACTATAAATACAAATGTATGTGGACAACCCATCAAATTAGTGGATTTGGTCATTTCAGCCACACCCATTGCTGACAGGTATATACAATCGAGCACACAGCCATGCAATCTCGTCAGACAAACATTGTCAATAGAATGGCCTTACTGAAGAGCTCAGTGACTTTCAGCGTGGCACCGTCATAGGATATCACCTTACCAACAAGTCAGTTCGACACATTTCTGCCCTGCCAGAGTCGCCTGGTGCACTATAATTTATGTTATAGTGAAGAGGAAACGTCTAGGAGCAACAAAGGCTCAGCTGCGAAGTGTTGGGCCACACAAGCTCACAGAACGGGACTGACAAGAGTGCTGAAACGCGTAGAGAACGTAACAAAATAATCTGTCCTTGGTTGCAACACTCACAACCGAGTTCCAAACTGCCTCCGGAAGCAACGTCAGCACATGAACTGTTCGTCGAGAGTTTAATGAAATCGGTTTCCATGGCCGAGCATCCACACACAAGCCTAAGATCACCATGAGCAATGCCAAGTATCGGTTGGAGTAGTGTAAAGCTCGCAGCCATTCTCTGGAGTGATGAATCACGCTTCACCATCTGACAGTACAATGGACAAATCTGGGTTTGGGGGATGCCTAGAGAACGCCACCTGCCCCAAAGCATAGTACCAAGTGTAAAGTTTGGTGGAGGAGGAATAATGGTCTGGGGCTGTTTTTTATGGTTCAGGCCCCTTAGTTCCAGTGAAGGGAAATCTTAACACTACAGCGTACAACGTCATTCTAGAGGATTCTGTACTTCCATCTTTGTGACAACAGTTTGGGAAAGGCCCTTTCCTATTTCAGCATGACAATGCCCCCATGCACAAAGAGAGGTCTATACAGAAATGGTTTGTCGAGATCGGTGTGGAAGAACTTGACTGGCCTGCACAGAGCCCTGACCTCAACCCCATCGAACACCTTTGGGATGAATTGGAATGGCAACTGCGAGCCAAGCCTAATCACCCAACATCAGTGTCCAATCTCACTAATGCTCTTGTGGCTGAATGGAAGCAAGTCCTTGCAGCAATGTTCCAACATTTAGTGGAAAGCATTCCCAGAAGAGTGGCAGCTGTTATGGCAGAAAAGGGGTGACCAACTCCATATTAACACCCAGGATTTTGGAATGAGATGTTCGACGAGCAGGTGTCCACAATCTTATGGTCATGCAGTGGGTGAGTGAGTCTTATTAAATCCACTCACACTATCCTAAGAGCTTGAATGATGTTTGAAAGGCTCTGCACAACATATTGTTTGGGGAGTCTCTAATTTGTCATTAAGCTGCTGAGGGCTTGAGAGAGCAGACAGACCTATCATCAGAGTAGCTACTGTAGCCATCCACTGAACCTTGTTTGATTATAACTCTTTATGTCTCAGGGACCAGTGACAGGACTCACACAGAGAACCTCACCCTGAGTCATCTCACACTTCAAACACATTGACTCACCTATTGCATCATCAGACAAGACAGTGCTGCTCAATGAGATCAGCAATGAGTAGTCACCCATCATCTGACAGACAGACTTTGTAGCTGTGTGGTACCCAAAAAATACCTCTAACTTCTTTCATTTGGCCATCCTGTTTCAGAGGATTTGATAGCATATTTTAATGTAGTCCCGAGGTCCTTGATCAAACTGAAATGATCTGAGTGTCTGTACTCTGAAATGACAGGTGTACCGCAACTACCACAAAGTTTTCAGGGGATCAGTCCAAATGAGCCTGGCTGAAATGAGCAATAACAGAATGTTCTCAGAGTAGCAAATAAGACAAATCTACTTCTGTATTTTAAACAGTGATTACATCAGCAGCGCAGAGACATAAAATCAATGATGGATTTGGGATTTACATTTTCTGGATTACTGTTTTCTCAAGAAATCATTAACAAGCCAACACAGACGTACGCCCTAATGTATATGTAATCTGCTACTAGATAGAGTTCGGTGTATTTTGATACTTTAGCAGTGGCATGATGCATACGCCCAGAGGCAATGTTCTCAGCAATATCTCCAATTCAGCCTCCTGCTCGCTGCGGTTTGAGAAGCGAAACGGTTGAAAAATGACAGCTGCATGACAATTAAGAATCGAGCCGTCACCAGTCACCACTGGGGGGAGATTTCCTTGGCTGTCAAGCAACTTATTATATGCAACCACCTGGCCAAGACTCAGGGAGCAGACACGCAATTAAAGGCCAGAATTCTGCTAGCTTAGAAAATGTTTGCTTTTATTTAAGTGGTGATATTCTTGGCTCTATGTCCAGCAGCATCCTGGAATCTAAGACAATTTGATTTTAGAACCAGAGAGAACTCTGGCGTCTGATTATTTTTTGGGCAAGGCTTAAAAATCAAATCAGGATTATTGACTATTTCTTCACTGCTGGCTATGTTATTGTTTCAGAATTTTGTTGTTCTGTCTGTGATAGGGTCAGACACAGTGCAAAATAAAACTGCAGTGTGCCTAAACAGAACAGTTGAGGACACAGCTAGTTCATTCGAATTCAGATTAGGCATGTGGAACAGGCTGAATGCAGACACCAAAGGGCAATGTCTTCTGAAAATATGACATATCAGCAACATGGACAGCACCAGGACCATTTATGAAGCAGGTTGGCATTTACTTAAAAATCTGATTTTTAACCTAACCCTAACAGTACTAACCCTAATGCCTAACCTAACCTTAAATTAAGACCAAAAAGGCCCATCTAGCAGAAACCGCTCAGTTCTGCCTCCAGTTCAAGACTCACAACAATAAATGTCAACCTGCTTCATGAAACGGAATTTAAGCAAGAAGCTCACCTCTTAAGGATCGGACCCTTTTTTAAATTGTCACCTAAAATGACATACCCAAATCTAACTGCCTGTAGCTCAGGGATTGAAGCAAGGATATGCATATTCTTGATCACATTTGAAAGGAAATACTTTAAAGTTTGTGTAAATGTGAAATTAATGTAGGAGAATATAACACATTAGATCTGGTAAAAGATAAAACAAAAAAAACATGCATTTTCTATTTTTTATTTTGTTCCTCCATCTTTGAAATGCAAGAGCAAGGCCATAAATGACTTAGGACTCGGTACAATTTAGATGTTGGCCACTAGATGGCAGCAGTGCGTGTGCAAAGTTTTAGACTGATCCAATGAACCATTGCATTGCTGTTCAAAATGTTGTATCAAGTCTGTCCAAATGTGCCTGATTGGTTTATTGATACATTTTCAAGATCATAACTGTGCACTCTCCTCAAACAATATCATGGTATTATTTCACTGTAATAGCTTCTGTAAATTGGACAGTGCAGTTAGATTAACAAGAATTTAAGCTTTCTGCCCATATCAGATATGTCTATGCCCTGGGAAATGTTCTTGTTACTTACAGCGTCATGCTAATCACATTAGCGCATATTAGCTCAACCATCCCGCGCAGGGGACACCGATCCTAATATATATGATATATATACTAACTCAGCAGAAGCACCAGTCAAACTCCATTTGAAATGACAGTCATAAACCACATTTCCATCCAAAGTTATAAAGCGAGTAAAGTCATACCTTATATTTTAAGAAATGATGACAGCTGAATAGAAAGTTTTGGTACAATTTTCTAAATGCCGATAGATCATTTGTTCGCTCTCGGCATTGTGGGATGTTTTTGTGTCGGTAAAATTAATACTGCGAGAAATGTTGCTGGAAACGCCTTTATTCACAAATATTGATATAATAACCATCATATCAAAGTAAACGTGGAGTCACGTTATGATATGGTGTGTTGTCCTCCAACTATGACTTGGCAAACTATGCAGTTTATTAGGCTACAGATTAAATAAATGATGATGAACTTCACAGGGTAGTGAAAGCGCATGGTTATCTTGATGCTACTTCCCAATAAATATTGAGGCACTTATTCTGGTGACATGATGATCGATGCTTGACTGCCATTTGACAAATACAAAACTATCCTCTCTAATTCATAATAATCTGCGATGGAACACATTGAACTTTAGATTTTTATTTGGTACAGTAAAACATAAGTGAAAAAGTACATTTTGATATGTACACTATGTCAAAACCCAATGATTTTTTTTATCCACAACAAATCCATTTGGTGGAGATATACCACTGGTGGGAAAACACACATTTTATTTAAGCATAAATGTTATTTATTGTAGGATATTTGCTTGAAAATCTGTCACCAATAGCATGGTAACCTAGCTTGTGATTTCCATCATTTTAACAGCCAGTGCTTGTGCAATTTATTTTTCCAAATATTGTAAACTTGTGACTTTAGTAACTTGTCTGATTTTAATGGGATCCATCCCCACTCAACTCGCTCTTTCTTACAGTCCAATGTATGAACAGGGGGCAAGGCATGAGGAGAAATGACAGGATCATGGTTATTGCTTCTACAGCATATTTCCATCAGATATATGTCAATATGTTTCAGTCCATTCACTAGTCTATATGTTTCAGTCCATTCAGTAGTCTATATGTTTCAGTCCATTCACTAGTCTAAAGGTTTCAGTCCATTCACTAGTCTATATGTTTCAGTCCATTCACTAGTCTATATGTTTCAGTCCATTCAGTAGTCTATATGTTTCAGTCCATTCACTAGTCTATATGTTTCAGTCCATTCAGTAGTCTATATGTTTCAGTCCATTCACTAGACTAAACGTTTCAATCCATTCACTAGTCTATATGTTTCAGTCCATTCACTAGTCTATATGTTTCAATCCATTCACTAGTCTATATGTTTCAGTCCATTCACTAGTCTATATGTTTCAGTCCATTCACTAGTCTTTATGTTTCAGTCCATTCACTAGTCTATATGTTTCAGTCCATTCACTAGTCTATATATTTCAGTCCATTCACTAGTCTATATATTTCAGTCCATTCACTAGTCTATATGTTTCAGTCCATTCACTAGTCTATATATTTCAGTCCATTCACTAGTCTATATGTTTCAGTCCATTCACTAGTCTATATGTTTCAGTCCATTCACTAGTCTATATATTTCAGTCCATTCACTAGTCTATATGTTTCAGTCCATTCACTAGTCTATATATTTCAGTCCATTCACTAGTCTATATGTTTCAGTCCATTCACTAGTCTAAAGGTTTCAGTCCATTCACTAGTCTATATGTTTCAGTCCATTCACTAGTCTAAAGGTTTCAGTCCATTCACTAGTCTATATGTTTCAAGCAACATGGCAGATCGTTCGAGAAAAACATTAATCTTAGTTGTTATTTGAGTATCAATACAATATTTGCAAGAGGGTTCTTTTAAATTGCATCATCAGCTTTGTAAATTACATTATGTGCCTAGCATCAGGAAAAGGTACAATATTAAGTGTATTTTTTATGATTTCCCTTCAATGTCATTTTAATTTATACTGATTCTTGCAGATGCCTTTTCCAGTTTTAAGCCATTCCATTTTAGCCAAATGCACATTACTGTAATGTCTAGCAGCATTGCTTTCCCTCCATTTTCTCCCTCCATTCTGGAGACCAAAGCAGGTTAGCATAGGGGAAAGGATTTCTGCCCATAATTAATAAGTATCTGTCAGGCCCATATAAACAGAACAGAGGAGAACATGCCAGGTTTTCCTTCAGGCAATCCTGTGATCTCCAAATACTTCTGATGATATAACTTTATAACCAGTCAGTCCTCCTCTCATTCTAAAGGCTGTATAATGAGAAATGATTTACTGTCTGTGCTTCTGCTGCTGTTGAAAAGCAGCGTATTGTTTTATTCATCAGTGCGTCCCGTTTCAAAATCACAGTGCAGCTAATGGGGAGAAAAGTCTTCCCTCACTGTCACATTTACCGACAGAGCGGCCTCTCCACAAAATGTCTTGTTTATACCGTCTGAGCAATGAGTTCAGTGCCTATACACACACAGTGTACAAAAACAATTACCACTTGACTCATGGCTGGTTTCTGACCAGTTATAAAGCCACAACGATACAGTGCAGTCCCAACCTGCAATCATTCAGGAAACAATTCATATGTACCTGTACAATGTAAACGTGTCTGCAAATCCATTGTGTGACATAAGCCGAGTTCCTAACATAGATTCCATGATTTGGAATTTATCTTAAAGGTTCAGTGCAGTCAGAATTCTGTTTTTTTTCTGTGTTTTATATATTGTGCTACAGCCGATGAAACTAAGATGTGTTATTGAAAATATCATCTACACAGGACCTTCTATATGTTTCAGTCCACAGCAAACCTGCTGATTAGAAGGTCCTGTGTAGATGATATTTTCAAAAACACATCTTTGGCTTTCCAAGGTGACATCACCATGCGGTAAATTGGTTAAAAGACCAATAACAAACAGAGTTCCAAACCTCTCTGCCAATAACAGTTATATGTTCCCTTCCTAGTCAGACCACTCTCAGAGAGTCCTAGATAAATTCTTGCTTGAGAAGTAGTCACCCCCCCACAAAAAAAAAAAAAAAATATTACAATAAGATACTTCTTATCAAGAAAACATTTGATATTGATATAAAAACAACTGCATTGGGCCTTTAAGCCTACCTTAGCGGGCCAAACTCTGTAGCCTTTATACCCAGGGAAAGTGGTGTAGCTACCTAGTGTAACCTTGACATTTCCTCAAAGCTGCCTTAAAATGCCTTCCCATCAGGATTGCTCTGAGCTAAGCCTTGCACTGGACTACACCACTACACACTGCCTGACTAGGGGATGGAGCTGCTATCATTTCTTTTGGACCCGCTCTGTATTGTTAGAAGTTAATAATAATAACAGAACATGACTTACAATAACTTTTTTTGCTTGGATAGATTTAAAAAAAAAATTATGCTGAGGAAAATATTTCCTTACCAAAGCAAATAGGGTTGGACATGAATTTCAAATGTGTGTGAAGGATAGGGGTTTAGCAGACATATCCCCTGAATGCTGATTCTTGGCTTGTTCAGACACTCCCAAGAGAAATAGTGTTCGGCCAGCTAGGCTACGTGCCATGTTTGACGAAAAAGACTAATCATGCCTGGTGGGTCTCTGAGGGACTGTTCTGCTACATGCATCACTGTACACAATGGAAAAACCGGGGGGATCTATGGTGGAAGCTATGATCTGCGACTGACAGTTTGCTGGCTCACATTCTCATGAAGAAGCAGAAAAATACAGCCACACACCAGCTAGCCAGCCAAGTGAATTGTAATTGAGTTAATTTGAGCTATTTTCAACAAGTAGTTATTCAAAAGCAATACTGAGCAGCAGGGGGAACTGCTCTTCCCTACATTCAGGCTATGTTCAAACCCTACACCCCAACATGAGCACTCCGTTCTGCCACCTCTGGTCTCTTGGCCCTCCCACTCCTATGTGAGGGCAGCTCCTGTTCAGCCCAGTCCCAAGCTCTTCTCTGTCCTGGCACCCCAATGGTGGAACCAGCTTCCCCCCTAATGTCAGCAAAGCGGTGTCCCTCCCTGCCAATCTTCCAAAAACGTTGGAGTATCTTTAAAAAAAAAATCCTGGTCTTTTCCCACTAGCAGTGACTTTGACTCTACTTTATTGAGGGAAAATGTACTTGCAAAACAAAAGACAAAATACTTTACAATTGACATACATTTAGAAACATTAACATGCAGTGTGTGTGCATCTATCAGTTAAACAGAAGGGCATCTGCTAAATTATTCAATCCGCTGGACACACACCAGTTGAATCAACTTTGTTTCCACCTCATTTCAATGAAATAACGTTCAACCAATGTGGAATAGATGCCGAATTGACGTCTGTGCCCAGTGGGAAAAAGTGAACGTAAAAATGTAAAAGGAACAAGCCTTTGACATTCACCAAGTGGATAGAACTTATTCAATTAAAGCATGAATGTGTATTTGTTTACGGTGCGAAGCTTTCAGAGATTCAGGGAGGGCATTTGCCATTTTAAAACCCAATGTCCCAAAGCTGTGTATTTGAACAGCCCCTAGAGCAGGCCTGGGCAAAGGCCGGCCCACAACCTGATTCAATACGGCCTGCGGAATCATGTTCAGATCACATAAGAATTTGCGATAGTAAAGTTTTGAAAAACGTATTTGTTATTCAAATCAAAATCCCAATGAATAATTGCCTTTGTGTAATGATTTAACTCCCACCGCTCGTGGGACATTTATTTTGAAGGCACGTATAAATAACAACTGCACGAGGACAGACAGTGACTGACAGGCTGACACACACGTAAGGTTGCACATTTTGGGGCATATTCAGAGGTGGAAACTTTCCATCGGAATTAACAGGAATATTCGGGAATTAATGGAAATATATGCAAATTAATATTAATACCATTTAAATGTAGATGTTTTTTTCATTGGATATATTTACCATATCATATGGAGAGAGAAACATAAACCATTTACCTTATCATAAGAATACACAACTGTAAATTATTCAATCCTTACATAGAAATAAAAAACAATTTAGTTACGAATTTAACCTTAATTAAATGAGTTGACTCTTCACATGGGATGATTTCACTGAACAGCAAAAGAAAGGGAATATTGAATGATCCCCAATGATCCATCGCATCTCCCAAAAATGTTTTCAACATACTTCTGTAAAATGATCTAGAAACCAAAGCTTTGGTTGTCTTCCTCTCAGGTTTCCATGTCTTCTCTCTGGACCTCCTCAATGTCCACCTCTTGAACATCAGACTCTGAGGCCTCATCTTCACTGTCACTTTCCAACCTTGTTGAGGATGGCTTGTTGTAAGGCTCAAAAAGCCTCAAATTTGCCCGGATGGCCACCAATTTTTCAACCCTTGTATTGGTCAGCCTGTTGTGTGCTTTGGTGTGTGTGTTCCCAAACAAGGACCAGTTGTACTCTGAGGTGGCTGATGTTGGTGGGATTTGGAGGATGATGGAGGCAACAAAGTCCCTTCCCCCAGGTGGCTGATGACATATGTCGGCACGACTGCCATATTGGATCTCCATCCCAAAGCCCTTACTTGGAAGTGTACTTCGCCAGACTGCCAAGAACCTTGCCCTCATCCAGGCCATGGTGCTGAGACACGGTAGTGATGACACCATAGGCCTTGGTGATCTCTGCACCAGACAGGATGCTCTTGCCAGCATACTTGGGGTCCAACATGTACATTGCGGCATGTATGGGCTTCAGGCAGAAGTCTTCATGCTTTTTGATTTATTTCAGAACTGCAGTTTCCTCTGCTTCGAGCAACAGTGAAGTGAGCAGGGCAGTATGGATTTCTTCTCTTACATCTGCAAGCAGAGTCTGAACATCAGACAGGATGGCATTGTCTCCCTCAATCGGTGCAATGGCTACAGCTATAGGTTTCAGGAGTTTCAGGCTGCTTACCACTCGCTCCCAAAATACATCATCCAGGAGGATCCTCTTGATGGGGCTGTCCATATCGGCAGACTGTGATATGGCCACTTCTTGGAGAGACTCCTTCCCCTCCAGGAGAATGTCAAACATGATGACAATACCACCCCAACGGGTGTAGCTGGCAGCTTCAGTGTGGTGCTCTTATTCTTCTCACTTTGCTTGGTGAGGTAGATTGCTGCTATAACTTGATGACCCTTCACATACCTATGACCATACGTCACATTCACTATTTCCTTGGCTCTCTTGTAGTGTATCCATTGTTTTCAGTGCCATGATGTCCTTGAGGAACAGAGTCAATGCATGAGCAGCACAGCCAATGGGTGTGATGTGAGGGTAGGACTCCTCCACTTTAGACCAAGCAGCCTACACAAAATTCAGTGTACAGATCAATAGTTAAGCAGTTAGATTAAACAACTCCTTTGTAAAATACATTTTTTTAAATGAAACATGTATGGAAAGAGGTGAATTAATGCTTCTCAGTTAGCAGGCTCAAGCAAGCTAAAACCCACATGGTAGCAAAAACTAACTAGCATAAATTGTTAACAAGATAGAAATGATTTAAACACACTTTGCTGTAGGCTACTATTTACTAGTTAACCAAAAAATCATGTATGTCATATAAAATATATTCACCCCACCCAGTATTTGAATCAAAACTCACCTGAAAGCATGTAGCCCTTGGCTCAGACAATGTGGTAGTGTGGGCTCAATAGCATCGCATTAGTGGGCAAGATCTTGAGGATCAACTGTACACGTGATGGAAATGTGCATTGAACATGTGATGGAAGAATGCACTGTGCATGCAGAGGGTTGCAATTCCATTGAATTGGGGATAGTTTAACAACAATATGCCACAAGACCTAGAATTGCCTAATGTGTATCCCACCCAAGTTCACTAGCTAACTTTTTTGATGAATTTAAGCAAAATTCCCCAACTTCTATAGCTTAACTTCCCATGGAAAATATCTGGAAAACATCTGGAAATTTACAGGAAAGTTTCTGACGCTTTGCAACCCTACACACACACACACACACACACACACACACACACACACACACACACACACACACACACACACACACACACACACACACACACACACACACACACACACACACACACACACACACACACACACACACACACACACACACACACACACATCACAGTTACAAATAGTAGCTAGCTAGAAATTCGTTTTTTGAAGATTTCAAAGAAAATGAAAGTAGACAATGAATGTAGAGTGTTCCAGCATAAGTGGACATAGAAATATTCCTGTATTGAGGTATCAGGGAAAGCTGTGTGATTCGTGTGCAAAATAGCATCGCTGTCTTGAAAGACTGCAACTTGTCCCGACACTTCCAGACGAAGCATACAGAGAAATACAGGAATATGTCTTCTGAATACAGGGCAAGTGTATCGAAAGAGTTGCTTTCTCAGTTGAAAAAGCAGCAAGGACTTTTCACAAAACTGCATTCAGCAAACGACAGAATTGCGAGAGCTATGTACTGTGTACTGTCCCTCAAAATTGATCATAGCAAGTCATTTGCTGAGGGCGAATTCATTTAAGAATGTTTAATTGACTCTGCAGCAATAGTTTGCCCTGACAAGAAAGAGCTGTTTGAAAATGTTTCCCTGTCAAGACAAACAGGAAATTGCAAAGAATATGGAACAGTTGAAAGACAAGGTCAAGGATTTCATCTATATCTCCTTGCCCCTGGATGAGAGCAGTGATGCACGTGACATGGTGCAGTTGTTGATATTCTTACGAGGCGTAACCCCAGACTTTGAAATTACAGAGGCGCTTGCTTCAGTGCAGTCAATGAAGAGCACAACTACAAGGGAAGATTCATTTGAGGAGGTTAATAAGTGTGTGGCAAAACTGGGACTGAGTTTTGAAAAGGTATCCAGTGGGACCACTGATGGGTGCCCAAACTTGACAAGAAAAAATGTTGGCCTTTTGAAAATGATACAAGATCAAGTAGCTGAGCTGTTGTCCCCTTGCTGCTGTTGGAACAGGTCTCTCTTGGAAAAGAGATGTTATCTCAATGAGAAAAACCTGTATAAATAAAGGTCAAATATATATATTTTTAAATGTTTAAAGTAGAAGCCAACAATCTTCACCCACCTTCCGACACTACTAGTCTGTTCCCTATCAGATGACCAGCGGGAGAAGTATACATCGCTTCTGCGTGCTTTGAATGGTGAGTTTTCTCATTGTTTTGAGGATTTCAAATTGTTGTACAATGACATGGTTTCCTGTCCTTTCACCTTCAGTGTGGATAACGCTCCCACTGACCTGCAACAATGTGGATAACGCTCCCACTGACCTGCAACAATGTGGAAAACGCTCCCACTGACCTGCAACAATGTGGATAACGCTCCCACTGACCTACAACAATGTGGATAACGCTCCCACTGACCTGCAACAATGTAGATAACGCTCCCACTGACCTGAAACGATGTGGATAACGCTCCCACTGACCTGCAACGATGTGGATAACGCTCCCACTGACCTGCAACGATGTGGATAACGCTCCCACTGACCTGCAACAATGTGGATAACGCTCCCACTGACCTGAAACGATGTGGATAAGGCTCCCACTGACCTGCAACGATGTGGATAACGCTCCCACTGACCTGCAACGATGTGGATAACGCTCCCACTGACCTGCAACGATGTGGATAACGCTCCCACTGACCTGCAACGATGTGGATAACGCTCCCACTGACCTGCAACGATGTGGATAAGGCTCTCACTGACCTGCAACGATGTGGATAACGCTCCCACTGACCTGCAACAATGAGGATAACGCTCCCACTGACCTGCAACAATGTGGATAACGCTCCCACTGACCTGCAACAATGTGGATAACGCTCCCACTGACCTGCAACAATGTGGATAAGGCTCTCACTGACCTGCAACAATGTGGATAACGCTCCCTCTGACCTGCAACAATGTGGATAACGCTCCCACTGACCTGCAACAATGTGGATAACGCTCCCACTGACCTGCAACAACGTGGATAACGCTCCCACTGACCTGCAACAATGTGGATAACGCTCCCACTGACCTGCAACAATGTGGATAACGCTCCCACTGACCTGCAACAATGTGGATATCGCTCCCACTGACCTGCAATAATGTGGATAACGCTCCCACTGACCTGCAACAATGTGGATAACGCTCCCACTGACCTGCAACAATGTGGATAATGCTCCCACTGACCTGCAACTTGAGATGACCCATCTTCAGTCTGATGTAGTGATTGGAATACTATTCAAAACAATGTCACTGAAGAGGGTCTATGCATCTCTCGATGAACAAAACTTTCCAGAGATGAGGAGTCATGCTCAGAAGATGTTTGTACTGTTTGGGTCAACCTATGTATGTGAACAGATATTTTCAGTAATGATATATAACAACTCAACGCACAGATCATCGCTTACAGACTCTCACCTCCCAGTAATCCTGTGCATAGCGACTTCAGAAACTATAATTGACTTCACTGCTCTCGTCAATGCCCATCAGAGACTTCACTCCTCACACTAATTGAGTAGTTTAAATGTAATGTTGAGCTCTCTCTTTCTTGTGTTTTGGTGCCGTTAACAAGAGTTCTGTCCGTCATGCTGAATGCATCTGTCCGTGGTGCTGAATGCACAGTGTACTTTTCCCTCCCTGTAGTTCATTGCATGTTTAATAATGAAAATACCTACCAAAAGGAGAACATGGATGTGGTTTATTTCTTTGCATGTTAAAGAAGTTAAATAAGTAGCATATCTGGATGTGATTTGCAGTAGATATATCTGTCAACACAGTCATACACATGATGTATAATCCTGTAATAGGATTCTGGCTCGCAATGGCAAAAATATATTAGAACGTGGCCCTCCATGGAAAATAATTGCCCAGGCCTGCCCTAGAGCATTGTGCCAGAGTCATTTGTGATCTCTTTAAATTTGTGACCTCAAGTCCCACGGTAACGCTGGTGAAGATTAGAAAATATACTTTTCTTCTGCATCCGCTGATACCAACTGTTAGTATGTGTGATTAACAAAGAATTTGTCAGTAATCATTTTGTCTAGACATCATTAGAGCACTGCAGTTGGAATGAATGAAAGGACAAAGAGTATGTGAAGAATCCAATTCCAAATGAAAGTTGGGCACGTTGTCAGATACAACGTTGTGTACTATTGAGAACTGACAGAGAAAGTTCCTAATGTCATTGAAGCAAAGTCAAGGGAACCTGAGTTTGAAGAGTATGAGGTCAATCGTTGCACTCATCAGGACGGTTTAACTGTGTTTGGTTGGACATTCGTGCTGTGCATCTGTGAGTTTAAAATTACATTGAAAATTGTCTAAAAGACAGCTATAGCTCCTGAGATTGATAAGAAAAGATTACAACTTTTTCAGAACCAAACACACCCATAAATGTACCCCCATGTGCAACGTTAGGGCTCATCACAATTCATTTGACTTTCACCAAATTACAAATGAAATGCAAGCTTCTATCCCCAGAGCTCGCAACGGACAACAAAGTATGCAATTCTCTTAAAAGTGCTGCACTTCTCCAAGTGTAAAAGAAGCTTAAGGAAAAAATGTATGCAGCCCCTATCAAACCTCCAGGGAATCCTTGAAGGTTATACATCATAACAGAATTTATTGTGTGCTGCACTGCTCCCCAGATTTATAACTGCCAGTTGAGGGAAGAGGAATGAGAGAGCATATTAGTAAACCATGAAGTTGAGAAAAATCAATCAACAAGGTGGCGTGAAGGGGGGTCTGTGGCCGGGGACACAATGAGATTGCTGGCAGTGGCAACATCTTTGGCCCAGCCTGGTCTCAAAGCAAAATGTATTATATTTTACTCAAATCTGTGCCACTCTATTTAGTATGATGTATACCATTTAGTATAACTTCAATTTAATATAATGCAAATTGTAGGAAATATGGTAACCTACGTCTTCATCGTTTAGTATGAAAGTTTGACTTCTTTCGTATGATATATTACATTAGGTTTGGGGTTAGGGTTAGGGGTTAGGTTAAAAGGTTCAGGTTAGGGTTAGGGGAAGAATTAGCTAACATGCTAAGTAGTCGAAAAGCAGCAAAAAATTAATAAGTAGTTGAAAAGTTGCCAATTAGCTAAAATGCTAAAGTTGTCTGTAATGCGATTCGAACATTCAAATTTGGTTTTCTAGACTTTCGCATTTTAATCCCACCCATCCAACCTCCTTTTGTTTTTCCTTAATAAGTAACCTACTGTCATACCAAACAGTGACCTACTGTCATACCAAACAGTAACCTACTGTCATACCAAACATTAACCTACTGTCATACCAAACAGTAACCTACTGTCATACCAAACAGTAACCTACTGTCATATCAAACAGTAACCTACTGTCATACCAAACAGTAACCTACTGTCATACCAAACAGTAACCTACTGTCATACCAAACAGTAACCTACTGTCATACCAAACAGTGACCTACTGTCATACCAAACAGTAACCTACTGTCATACCAAACAGTAACCTACTGTCATACCAAACAGTGACCTACTGTCATACCAAACAGTAACCTACTGTCATACCAAACAGTGACCTACTGTCATACCAAACAGTAACCTACTGTCATACCAAACAGTGACCTACTGTCATACCAAACAGTGACCTACTGTCATACCAAACAGTAACCTACTGTCATACCAAACCTAACCTACTGTCATACCAAACCTAACCTACTGTCATACCAAACATAACCTATCATATTAATTTGTGTGTCCTGGATTCGCGTAGCCCAATGTAATGCAACCTAACATAAAGTAACATATCATACTATATGTGGCATAGATTATTTTTAAATACAATACGTTTTGCTCTGAGAACCAGGCAACAAGGTGGCGTCTGTGGCCAGGGACACAATGAGAATGCTGGCAGTAGCAACATGTTTGGCCCCGCGACAGGAGATCAATACCATCCAAATAATGAAACAAGGGACTTACATCACAACTCCGTCTCAAACTTCTTCTTTGCCTCAATTGCTCGCCATCAGTTTCCCTCCGCGAGAGGCTGATAAAAGTACCTTAAGGGTGGTGTTGTTTAGCATTTAACTTAATTTGTGGTGAAGTGAAGCCTTTATATTGCACAGAAAAATGAGCCAATTAAAGAGAGGCTGAGGAGCTTTTCCCTGCTGGAGAGAGGTGACTGAAAAAAAAGTGTCATTACACGTTCGGTTTATGCACATGCATGGACTGTAGTGTTTTATTATGGTACTTAAAATCACATTGCACATAGATGTACTGTAGTGGATGTGTTAAATACCAAACCGACTCGATTTGAACCCCAAAAGGGAAATAGTTGTCTCTGTATTCTTATCAATGCAGTTACATTAACAAAAATAAACCTGGTCCAGTCTGGTTGAATATTTTATGACAGCTTGCATAAATGTTAAGATAACATGTAAAGAGTTTGGTTTAGAGTCACATAAAATCATTCAGTTTAGCGTTACATAAAACCATTCAGATTAGAGTTACATCATACCATACATTTGGTATGCAAGTAGTGTCTGTAGCCTAGAACATAATCTGTCAGTCATTTTTGGACGGGATGAATGTTACATGACATACAAATTAGGCCCTAAAATGCCTTCTGTCTTTTCCGATCAAGCAATTTCAGGTCACTTCAAGGATAACCTAATGTAGCAGGCATAAAACACATGCCTGAGCAGGGTCGGTAGAGATCGGAAGCATCCTTTTTTTCAGGTTTTGCCTCTTCCTCCATGCTTTTCCACTAAACCGGATGTTTCCGTTTTTGCAGCCCCGCTGAGGGTGCTTCAAGGATAAAAGCTAATCAGTAGCATTTTCATCAGTAGGCCATCTTAACTTCAATCAAGAACAGAGAGTAGACTCTTTTCTGTAAATGCTTAGTTAGGATTGCCACGGCTTCTATATATCAACTCATAATTTGTCATTCTCTCACAGATGTACATTTCTATTTCTTCGACTGGCCCTATACAATAAAGCCTCTGCTATAACACAATTAGGATAGATTTCAGTTGTATCTCAACGAAAGCATTAATGTATTCAGCTACTAAATGCAGACTGCCTATTCTCCTGGCTGAAGTACAAATTGGTCTCGATTAGAACTGTCAACAGCAAAATCACATACAATGACTACCTCTATGAATGACTTCCCCTCTGAACGATCTCCCCTCTGAACGACCTCCCCTCTGAACGACCTCCCCTCTGAACGACCTCCCCTCTGAACGACCTCCGCTCTGAACGACCTCCGCTCTGAACGACCTCCCCTCTGAACGACCTCCCCTCTGAACGACCTCCCCTCTGAACGACCTCCCCTCTGAAAGTCCACATCTACTGTAAGTATGATTTTCTCTAAGAAGGACTTCCTCTAAGAAGGACTAACTTTACGAAGGACTTCCTCTAAGAAGGACTAGCTTCACGAAGGACTTCCTGTAAGAAGGACTACCTTTATGAAGGACTACCTCTAAATCAAATCAAAAGTAATTTGTTACATACGCCGAATACAACAGACCTTACAGTGAAATGTTTACTTATGTTGGGTTTTGAGAATGTAGAATATACTTATTCATGTCACTGATGGAGTGCTAAGGTTTAGAGGGTCTAGACCAGAGGTCAAGGGCTATAGGAGGAAGGTATATAGTGTGTGCAACTAAGCTTGGAATGTGTTGAGTGCAGGGAAGCGATTACATGTGGCAGGCATTGATAAGGGGAGACGGGTGGAGATCTTAGAAATGAACAATGTCACTGAGGGAAAGAGGGTAATGTTTAACGTTTACATTATGTCAGGATATGTTAATGTTAGCCACCAGGGAACCTCTGGGAGGAGAAGAGACACTGGTATCAATAAGGTTAGATGAAGTGAGGAAGAACAGATATCACTGAGGTTATATCTAGCAACCTAGATGCGTTCGGTTGTGGAAAAGGAGACTCAGCTTAGGAGAAAGTGTTAAATATTAGTGCTTGTGTGAAATGTTTTTTTTTGTCTGAATCCAGCTGTATCGACCCGTTGGGAAGAATTACACTTGGTCAAGCTTCTCTAGTGTCCGTGAGTTATTTACTCTAACATGTACAAGCCCTTAAACAACAATGCTTCAAAAATAAGAGTTAGGTAAAAAAAAATAGAAATTAAAGTAACAAATATTTAAATGGCAGCAGTAAAATGACAATAGCAATGCTATATACAGGGGGTACCGGTACAGAGTCAATGTGCAGGGGCATTGGTAAGTCGAGGTAATTGAGGTAATATGAACATGTAGGTACAGTTAAAGTGATTATGCATAGATAATAACCAGAGAATAGCAGCAACGTCAAAGAAGGGTCTGGTTAGCCCTTTGATTAGCTGTTAAGGAGTCTTATGGCTTGGGGGTAGAAGCTGTTAAGAAGCATTTTGTACCTAGACATGGCGCTCCGTTACCGCTTGCCATGTGGTAGCAGAGAGAAGTTTATTACTAGGGTAGCTGGAATCTTTGGCACTTTTTAGGTCCTTCTCCTGACACCGCCTGGTATAGAGGTCTTGGAAGGCAGGAAGAAGCTTCCCAGTACAGTGATGTCGTACTCACTACCCTCTGTACTGGGCCGAGCAGTTGCCATACCAGGCAGTGACGCAACCAGTCAGGATGCTCTCGAAGCTGCAGCTGTAGAACCTTTTGATGATCTGAGGACCCATGCCAAATCTTTTCAGTCTCCTGAGGGGGAGTAGGATTTGAAGTGCCCTCTTCACGACTGTCTTGATGTCCTTGGACCATGTTTGTTTGTTGGTGATGTGAACACCAAGGAATATGCTCCAGTACTCTCAACATGCTCCAGTACAGCCCCATAGATGAGAATGGGTGCGTGCTCAGTCCTCCTTCTCCTGTAGACCACAATCATCTCTTTTGTCTTGATCATGTTGAGGGAGAGGTTGTTGTCCTGGCCAGGTCTCTGACCTCCTCCCTATAGGCTGTCTTGTCGTTGTCTGTGATCAGGCCTGTTGTGTAATCCACAAACTTAATGATGGTGCTGGACTTGTGCCTGGCCGTGCAGTCATGAGTGAACAGGTAGTACAGGAGGGAACTGTGCATGCACCCCTGAGAGGCCCCCGTGTTGAGGATCAGCATGGCGGATGTGTTGCTAATTACCCCTACCACCTGGGGGTGGCCCCTCAGGAAGTCCAGGATCCAGTTGCAAAGAGAGGTGTTTAGTCCCAGGTTCCTTAGCTTAGTGTTGAGCTTTGAGGGCACTATGATGTTGAACCCTGAGCTGCAGTCAACGAATAGCATTCTCACATAGGTGTTCCTTTTTTCCAGGTGGGAAAGGGCCGTGTGGAGTGCAATTGAAATTGCATCATTTGTGGATCTGTTCAGGTGGTGCACAAATTGGAGTGAGTCTAGGGTTTCTGGGACATTGGTGTTGATGTGAGCCATGACCAGCCTTTCAAAGAACTTCATGGCTACAGACATGAGTGCTATAGTTCGGTAGACATTTAGGCAGTTTACCTTAGTGTTCTTGGACACAGGGACTATGGTGGTCTGCTTGAAACATATTGGTATTACAGACTCAGACAGGGAGAGGACACTTGCCAGTTGGCCAGCGCATGCTCGGACTACAGGTTCTGGTAATCCGTCTGGCCCTGCGGCCTGGTGAATGTTGACCTGTTTAAAGGTCTTACTCACATCGGTTGCGAAGAGTGTGATCACACAGTCATCCGGAACAGCTGATGCTCTCATGCATGTTTCATTTTTTCTTGCCTGGAAGCGAGCATAGAAGTAATTTAGCTTGTCTGGTAGGCTCATGTCATTGGGCAGCTCTCGACTGTGCTTCCCTTTGTAGTCTGTAATAGTTTGCAAGCCCTGCCACATCCAACTTGCATCCGAGCCTGTGTAGTATAATTCAATCTTAGTCTTGTATTGACGCTTTGCATGTTTCATGGTTTGTCGGAGGGCATAGAGGGATTTCTTATAAGCTTCCAGGTTAGAGTCCTGCTCCTTGAAAGCGGCAGCTCTACCCTTTAGCTCAGTGCGGATGTTGCCTATAATCCATAGCTTCTGGTTGGGGTATGTACGTACATTCACTGTTGGGACGATGTCATCGATGCACTTATTGATGAAGCCAATGACTGATGTGGTGTACTCCTCAATGCCTTCGGCATAATCTCAGAACATATTCTAGTCTGTGCTATCAAAACAGTCCTGTAGCTTAGCATCTGCTTCATCTGACCACTTTTTTATTGACCAAGTCGCTGGTGCTTCCTGCTTTAATGTTTGCTTGTAAGCAGGAATCAGGAGGATAGAATTATGGTCAGATTTGCCAAATGGAGGGCGAGGGAGAGCTTTGTACGCATCTCTGTGTGTCGAGTAAAGGTGGTCTAGAGCTTTTTCCCTCTGGTTGCACATTTAACATGCTGGTAGAGATTTTTTGAAACAGATTTAAGTTTCCCTACATTAAAGTCCCCGGCCACTAGGAGCACCACCTCTGAATGAGCGTTTTCCTGTTTGCTTATGGCTGAATACAGCTCATTGAGCGTTGTCTTCCTGCCAGCATCGGTTTGTGGTGGTAAGTAGACAGCTTCAAAAAATACAGATGAAAACTCTCTAGTTAGAAAGTGTGGACTACAGCTTATCATGAGATACTCTACCTCAGGTGAGCAAAACCTTGAGACTTTCTTAGATACCGTTGTCGTGACGTTGTATTAGTTAATGTGACAACTGTTGCTCATCGAATGATTACAAGTTTCTAATTACGTGATTAACTGAATCAAGCAACTCGCTTAACTCATTAACCTGGGGGCACCATGGGAAAACCAGTTTTTATTGAGTTTCTATTTCCCAAATTAACTCAAAGAATATCTGAATATCTGTCACGTTCTGACCATAGTTCTTGTGTGTTTTCCTTGTTTTAGTGTTGGTCAGGACGTGAGCCTGGTGGGCATTCTATGTTGTGTGTCTAGTTTGTCTGTTTCTGTATTTGGCTTGATATGGTTCTCAATCAGAGGCAGGTGTTAGTCATTGTCTCTGATTGGGAACCATATTTAGGTAGCTTATTTTGTGTTGGGGTTTGTGGGTGATTGTTTCCTGTCTCTGTGTTCTCTGCACCAGATAGGACTGTTTTCAGGTTTTGTCACGTTTATTGTTTTGGTGTGTGTTCAGGTTAGAATTTTTCTTATTAAAAGAACCATGGACACTTACCACGCTGCGAATTGGTCCTCCCATCCTTCTCACTTCTTCTCCTCAGACGAAGAGGAGGAGGAAAACCCTTACAATATTGATTTTACAACAGCCGCTAATTAACCAGTTTCCTCTATCAGTCTCATAATCTGAATGTCGTATAGCCCTTGAATCTGCACGGACCCGGGTCCCACTAATGAATTCGCACCACTCCAATCTTAGTTGAATATTCATTTACTAAAAAGCTAAAATGATGATAATATAATAATATAATAATAATGATAAAAGATACACATAGACAAAACACATTATAGGCTATTGATGAGAACTTAGTATAACGGGCCAACACACTATGGCGCGTGTTATCCACAATGGGAATTTCAAAAGAGAGAGAAAAAAAGAAGTACGCGAGAACTATACATTTGGTGAATTTGTCAGCTATGCTATTCTAACACTAGCCTAGCCTCAAACGGCTGCTCTTATGGGTCAGAATATAATGATGTAATTACATAGGGGGTGATCTCCGGGGATTCTCTGCTGGACCGTTCCGTTGTTCGATGACGCACTTCTCCTGCGCACCTCGTTGCTCATCCTCCCGGTGTCCGTGTCCCTTTTGGATTAGGAGTCTGCCCCCCCTTTTCTCTGGATGGGGTCTTCTGAGGACAGACAGCTCTGTAGCTCAGAGCTCACAGCATAGGAATGAAACCCTTTAGATACCACGGTTCGATGGGAGATGGAGGCTAGGTGGTTCGACTTGAATTCACCCGCTTAGACACAGCTACTCATCCGTAGCTTGGGTAGAAAAGGATTTCTTTGTCCTCAAACTTGTGTTGCTTTCTGTGTTGGTTGACTTTTTCAGACCCTGCTGCAGCTGGGGTCACGTAGTCCTATTGTAAATTCTATACTCAATTGCCTTTAGGGCAATTCTCTGGGCGTACCAAGTTAATGAGGCAAAGGCTAGACTTTTCTCAAATAACATTTTAGACAACTAACTTAAGATTTCATCTTCCCCAAGACATTCCATTTGATTTGGACATTTTCCACATAACGTACAATGTATGAACATCACACATATACTAGGAAAACTCTTCATGTTACAATGTTTTCGTAATAACGTCATCTATTAACCTTTAATAGCAAAACAAAAATGACATACATTCTGATATTCCATCTATTATCATGACCACCATTGTGGCTGACGGAAACCATTGTTCCCTTTATTTCATGTTTAATTTGAGACTGGTTCTCCATAGTGAGATGACAAAGGAATTTGTCTGTGGCCTGAGATTTACCAGGGCCATGAGGGGCCATAAAACCCCCCGCATCATCAGAACCCTAGATCTCTCCTCCTCTGTTGGGGTTGAGAGATAATCTGTAGGGTTGTGGTCTCCTGTAACCTGACCTGATCCAGACAGTCATGACACCGTGCACCAGCTGTTGTTTACAAATATACATAGACTGCCACCCCTTGTCTTACCAGAGGCTGCTGTTCTATCCTGCCAGTACAGTGTAAAACCTGCCAGCTACTTGTTCTTCATGTAGTCGTTCAGCCACGACTCGGTGAAACATAAGATATTACAGTTTTGAATGTCCTGTTCGCAGTTTAATCTTGCTCGTATGTCATAAATTTTATTTTTCAATGATTGCACGTTGGCCAATAGGACGGATGGCAGTGGGGGTTTACTTGCTCACCTACAAATTCTCAGAAGGCAGCCCGACCTCCGCCCCCTTTTCTCTTCACGCAAATGACTGGGATTTGGGCCTGTTCCCGGGAAAGCAGCTTATCCTTCACGTCAGACTTCACATCGGACTCTATGAATGTTGTTAATGATTAGATACAGACTAATAAGGGTATTGTATGATTTCGACACACATGACCTAAAGATGGTGGAGGGGGGAGGGGATGAACAAAATGTATGATCATCAGTGATTCATAATGACTGATTTGATGGTTCAATTCACACCTCATATTATGGTTTTGTCTGAAAGCATTATTCAGACGTGTGACTGGTGACAGTCAATCCCTCTGTCACCCTCTCTACCTTCATTATAGTGTAGTGAGAGCTATCTCCATCAGTCCCTTCCTGTCACACACCCACACATGGCATGACAGTCGCCCTGCATTTCCACATGACTGCTCCCTGCTGCTGACCCTAGCCTAGGAGAGGGATGAGTGTATCGGTGAAACGGGGGGGGGGGGCTGCAGGGAGCCAAGAGGTTTTAGCACTGGCCATTACAGACCATTAGCACTGTCAGAACGGATGGGGATTAGAGAGCTCTTATTTCCTTATGCCACCTCCTCACCCATACAGTGCCCAGGGAGCCTGAGAGGCTGGTCCCACTTACATAACATCCACTTATGGAGACAGAACCACCATTCAAGGACTAGGGAGCTCTTTAAAATACAGAATTATTACATAGGATATCCTGAATGATGGCACACATGGTTATTATGTAAGCACTGAAATAAAAGTTTGAATATCCTTGAAGATCCTTATGGTGGAACCCTTAAACATGAAATGACAGACTAGGACAAGAATGGCCTGAATACCTGATGCGGTGCCATTAAACGTCCCCCTGCTGCAGATCTGGCAACTCAAGGAGCTAACCATACCCTTACAGCCATGTTCCGTAGGCAGATCTGGCAACTCAAGGAGCTAACCATACCCCTACAGCCATGCTCCGTAGGCAGATCTGGCAACTCAAGGAGCTAACCATACCCCTACAGCCATGCTCCGTAGGCAGATCTGGCAACTCAAGGAGCTAACCATACCCTTACAGCCATGTTCCGTAGGCAGATCTGGCAACTCAAGGAGCTAACCATACCCCTACAGCCATGCTCCGTAGGCAGATCTGGCAACTCAAGGAGCTAACCATACCCCTACAGCCATGTTCCGTAGGCAGATCTGGGAACTCAAGGAGCTAACCATACCCCTACAGCCATGCTCCGTAGGCAGATCTGGCAACTCAAGGAGCTAACCGTACCCCTACAGCCATGTTCCGTAGGCAGATCTGGCATCCCGTGAAACGAGTGAACTTCCCACTGTAGTCTTCCATCTAAAGTTGCAGTCTTTTCTCCTTTCATTTGATTTTCAAGTCTCTCCAGGCACCCCATTAACATGTTCTAATAATGTCTAACAGATGTGTAAACTTCATCTCCAGTGTCACTCCAGCAGCTAGATGAAACTCCTCAAAGCTGAAGCACCGAACAAGTACCGCGCACAGAGAGACGTGAAGAATTACAAAATATTTTAATAAAAATGTTATATCCATTCTCTCATCTACTTCTATTACCGTCACATACTGTATTCCTTTCACATTCATTCTACTTATTCATGTAGTAACTCAAGTAGGCTGATTACTGTAGTCTTTTTCCTCCATTGAGAGAATCACATAAATTTAATTTTCATTAAGATAACATTTCCTCCATTGAACGACATTAGTTCCTTGAGTGTCGCGCAGGCAATTTGGGAGTGAGCCGGAACAGAGACAGAGAGAGCACATATGTGAGTTTAAAAAACAACAATGGGAGAAGTTTCAGTCTCAGACAAAGAAAGCAGGTCTCGAAAATGTGCAAACTATATATAGATGAAAGGAGATTCTCTCTCCAATGGTACGCTTAGAACGCCTGCCCTCATTCCTATTGTACCACATTTTGTGTGAGAACACAGAGCTCATTGATCCTATCCAGCTATTGGGGTCAGGCCTCAGCTTACTCAGGCTCTCTCAGCCCTCCACCAATTATGGCACGGCGTCAAAATACTTAAGTAGCTTTATGAGCTGCCCTATAAGGAGCAGGATTTCTGCCCTGTCAAGCACCAAAGCCAACCTCTGATATTTCCAAGCCCAGCCAAGTGATGTGAGAGACTGGATTTGAAGTGATATGCTGTTGTTGCAATCAATGATGCCTTGGATATGAGCTCCTCGTGTTTAACAAGAGAAGAAAGAGGCTGTTGCACATACGTGATTAATGGATGGATCATATGCCTTATGCTGAAATCCAGGATTAATGTGCATTACAAAGAAAGTTATATTAGTCTATAAGTCGTTCATCCTACTAAGTGCAGATATGAAATATTTTTGTAACATGTGACGTCTATCGATTCTTTGAACTTCAATGTGATTCACTGGAACTTGAAAATAAGGAAAACTTGAAATATTTTTACTTTTTCATGAGTCACATTGTGACGGACTGCACGAGTGGGATGGCACACCTTTAGGTATCACAGTCCAATTGAGCTGCTTAAATCCTGGACAGCTGGAACGCTAGATTGGGGGAAATTAGACTCAGCTCTGAGCAGCAGCACACAGTACCTTTGATGCAATACCAGAAATCCCACCAAGCTGCCAGTCACTCCCCCCCTCTTCCTCCTGTCCCCCCTATCCCTTCTGTCACCCCGCTCCCTCCTGCCCCCCCTCTTCCTCCTGTCACCCCCTCTCCCTCCTGTCCCCCCTCTCCCCCTCTCCCCCACTCTCTCTCCTGTCAACCCCTCCCCCTCCTGTCCCCACTCTCTCTCCTGTCACCCTCTCTACCTCCTGCCCCCATTCTCCCTGCCCCCTCTGTGGAAAATGAATAACTATGTTCTCCCATCCCCATGTCCCATCCCCATCCCAGCCGCCACATAGCTATGTCCTGTACGTTTCCACACAGAAAATGTCAGATACTGTATGTCACAAGCTACGGTGGAGAAAATCCCTCTGGAGGACCACATCTCAGATAGAGGGACACATGTATGTGACAATATTTATGAGTTTCCATACAGTAGGCCTGGGTGTTACTCTCAGAGGGTGTGTCAATATATTGTAAATACTGATACAGTGCAGCACCATAGACTCTAGTGTTGTTCAGACAGATCTTAACCATTCATGGTTCTTATTGTATGCATGGAATGCTCATTCGGAAATATGCAGATGAGTTCTCTTCTCACCCTCAGTGGAGCAATGAATCAAAATCCAGGTTTGACTCAACAGAAACCGCCACAAGGGGAGTACAAGGAGGATTTGTGCTTTCCCTGCAAATGGCATCACATCGAGGTGATTTGAATAACACCCTGGGGAAACAGCTTGAGGAAAATTCTGCCTGGTTGTATGTTTTCTAACACTGCCGCTTGCTTACCTCTAGTGGTCTATGTCAATGACCAACACAACACAAAACATGGAATCTGATTAGATTGAAGATATAGCTTGAAGGGCACGTCCACCACTTTTCAACATCATATTATCTCCAGCACAATATCAGTGCCTACATGTGAAAACGGCGGATTTCGAGGGAAAGCCGTGTACCGTAGATCAGCACAGCCATGCTAAAAAACGTTTTTGCCTAACCTCGAGTGTTCAATTGTTACCAACATTTGAATTAATTGTAACTTAAGCAAACAAGAAAACGCTCATCCAGAGGTGGCACTCCTATATTGGCCAGGGACTTTAATGCAGGGAAACTGAAATCAGTTTTACCTAATTTCTATCAGCATGTTAAATGTGCAACCAGAGGAAAAAAAGATTCTAGACCACCAATACTCCACACACAGAGACACGTACAAAGCTCTCCCTCGCCCTCCATTTGGCAAATCTGACCATAATTCTATACTCCTGATTCCTGCTTCGAAGCAAAAATTAAAGCAGGAAGCACCAGTGACTTGGTCATTTGATTCCTGCTTATGCCCTCCGACGAACCATCAAACAGGCAAAGCGTCAATACAGGACTAAGAACGAATCTACTACAGTCGTGGCAAAAGGTTTTGAGAATGACACAAATATTAATTTTCACAAAGTCTGCTGCCTCAGTTTGTATGATGGCAATTTGCATATACTCCAGAATGTTATGAAGAGTGATCAGAGCAATTAATTGCCAAGTCCCTCTTTGCCATGCAAATTAACTGAATCCCCCCAAAACATTTCCACTGCCTTTCAGCCCTGCCACAAAAGGACCAGCTGATATCATGTCAGTGATTCTCTCGTTAACACAGGTGTGAGTGTTGACGAGGACAAGGGGCGGGGGTCACTCTGTCATGCTGATTGAGTTTGAATAACAGACTGGAAGCTTCAAAAGGAGGGTAGTGCTTGGAATCACTGTTCTTTCACTGTCAACCATGGTTACCTACAAGGAAACACGTACCGTCATCATTGCTTTGTACAAAAAGGGCTTCACATGCAAGGATATAGCTGCCAGTAAGATTGCACCTAAATCTACCATTTATTGGATCATCAAGAACTTCAAGGAGAGCGGTTCAATTGTTGTGAAGAAGGCTTCAAGGCGCCCAAGAAAGTTCAGCAAGCACCAAGACCGTTGGGGCACCACCAGTACAGAGCTTGCTCAGGAATGGCAGCAGGCAGGTGTGAGTGCATCAGCAAGCACAGTGAGGCGAAGACTTTTGGAGGATGGCCTGGTGTCAAGAAGGGCAGCAAAGAAGCCACTTCCCCCCAGGAAAGACATCAGGGACAGACTGATATTTTGCTAAAGGTACAGGGATTGGACTGCTGATGACTGGGGTAAAGTCATTTTCTCTGATGGCGGGGGCCCTTTCCGATTGTTTGGGGAATCCGGAAAAAAATATTGTCCAGAGAAGACAAGGTGTGCGCTACCATCTCAGTCCTGTGTCATGCCAACAGTAAAGCATCCTGAGAACATTCATATGTGGGGTTGCTTCTCTGTCAAGGGAGTTGGCTCACTCACAATTTTGTCTAAGAACACAGCCATGAATAAGGAATGGTACCAACACATCCTCCGAGAGCAACTTATCCCAACCATCCAGGAACAGTTTGGTGATGAACAATGCCTTTTTCCAGCATGATGGAGCACCTTGCCATAAGGCAAAAGGGATAACTAAGTGGCTCGGGGAACAAAACATCAATATTTTGGGTCCATGGCCAGGAAACTCCCCAGACCTTAATCCCATTGAGAATTAGTGGTCAATCCACAAGAGACGGGTGACAAACAAAAACCCACAAACTCTGACAAACTCCCAGCATTGATAATGCAAGAATGGGCTGCCATCAGTCAGGATGTGGCCCAGAAGTTCATTGACAGCATGCCAGGGTGGATTGCAGAGGTCTTGAAAAAAAGGGTCAACACTGCAAATATTTACTCTTTGCATAATCTTCATATAATTGTCAATAAAAGCCTTTGACAATTATGAAATGCTTGTAATTATACTTCAGTATTCCATAGTAGCATCTGACAAAAATATCTATACACTGAAGCAGAAACCTTTGTGAACATTAATATTTGTGCTATTCTCAAAACTGTTGGCCTCGACTGTACACCAGCTCTGACGCAAGTCGGATGTGGCAGGGCTTGCAAACTATTATAGACTACAAAAGGAAGCACAGTCGAGAGCTGCCCAGTTACACGAGCCTACCAGACGAGCTGAATAAATTCTATGCTCGATTCGAGGCAAGAAACATTGAAAAACACATGAGAGCATCAGCTGTTCCGGACGGCTGTGTGATCATGCTCTTCGCAACCGATGTGCGTAAGACCTTAAAAAAGGTCAACATTTACAAGGCCACAGGGCCAGATGGATTACCAGGACATGTACTCTGAGCATGCGCTGACCAACTGGCAAGTGTCTTCACTGACATTTTCAACCTCTCCCTGTCTGAGTCTGTAATACCAACATGTTTCAAGCAGACCACCATGGTCCCTGTGCCCAAGAACACTAAGGTAACCTGCCTAAATGACTACCGACCCGTAGCACTCATGCCTGTAGCCACCATCATCCCAGAAACACTAGACCCACTCCAATTTGCATACCGCACCAACGCATCCACAGATGATGCAATCTCAATTGCACTCCACACTACCCTTTTCCACCTGGACAAAAGGAACACCTATGTGAGAATGCTATTCATTGACTACAGCTCAGCGTTCAACACCATGGTGCCCTCAAAGTTCCTCACTAAGCTAAGGACCCTGAGACTAAACACCTCCTTCTGCAACTGGACTTCCTGATGGGCTGCCCCCAAGTGGTAAGGGTAGGTAACAACACATCCTTCACGCTGATCCTCAACACGGGGGCCCCTCAGGGGTGAGTGCTCAGCCCCCTGCTGCACTACCTGTTCACTCATGACTGCAAGGCCAGGCACGACTCCAACACCATCCTTAAGTTTGCCAATGACACAACAGTGGTAGGCCTGATCACCGACAACGATGAGACAGCCTATAGGGAGGAGGTCAGAGACCTGACCGGGTGGTGCAAGGACAACAACCTCTCCCTCAATGTGATCAAGACAAAGGAGATTATTGTGGACTACAGGAAAAGGAGGACCGAGCACGCCCCCATTCTCATCGATGGGGCTGTAGTGGAGCAGGTTGAGAGCTTCAAGTTCCTTGGTGTCCACATCACCAAGAAACAAACATGGTCCAAGCACAGCTGCACCATCGAGAGCATCCTGATGGGTTACATCACAGCCTGGCATGGCAACTGCTCGGCCTCTGACCACAAAGTAGTACAGAGGGTAATGCGTACAACTCAGTACATCACCGGGACCAAGCTTCCTGCCATCCAAGACCAGGCGGTGTCAGAGGAAGGACTTAAAAATAGTCAAAGACTCCAGCCACCCTAGTCATAGACTGTTCTCGTCTAGGCTCATAAATGGCTTCTACCCCCAAACCATAAGACTCCTGAACAGCTAATCAAATGGCTACTCAGACTATTTGCATTTGCTCCCCTACCCCCCTTCTCCCCCTCTGGAACACTGCTGCTACTCTCTGTTATTATCTATGCATAGTCACTTTAATAACTCTACCTACATGTACATATTAAATTAATACCGGTGCCCCCGCACATTGACTCTGTACCCCCTGAATATAGCCCCACTACTGCTGCTCATTAATTATTTGTTATTCTTATCTCTTACTTGTTTTTGTAGGTACAGTATTTCCTTAAAACTGCATTGTTGGTTAAGGGCTTGTAAGTAAGCATTTCACTGTCAGGTCTAAACCTGTTGTATTCGGCACAAGTGACAAATACAATTTGATTTGATTTGAATTAAATAAAACATTATTTTGATCAAATGTATTTATTAATAGGCTACTATTTCATCTCACAATAAAAAAAGACGCGCGACGCAGTTGTGAAGTATTTTTGTTCTATATCTATGGACGCTACCCGTCTTTCATTCTAAATGTTCCGTTGCCATGCTAGCTGGCAACGCGTTCTTCCATTGCTTGCTAGCTAGCCAACTACGGCTAACACAGTTATGTCAAACCATGTAGCTTGCATAACTGCATTACATAGAGTTTGACATGTTTTTCCATTGCCATTTCTTTGTATATATCCAAAAAATTATAATGATTAATGATTTCGACTGGCTGAGAAAAGATGTCTGTCTTGTCCTGGGTAGTTAATTCTCCATAGGACAGTGGAGACCGAATTTCAATATTGAAACAAAGTTACAAATGTCAAGAGATAGGAATTTCTCAAATGCCCATTTTTGCATCATAGGCCCGTGCTAAACCCGTGCTAAATCCGTGCTAAACCCATGCTAAACAGGTTTTTTAGTATGGCTTATAACAATGCTTAAATTTGACCAACCGGTTGTAGACAAGAAATAAGATCCTAAATAATGCTTCTCTGTGACATCACAGGGTAGGATTAAAGGTAAGAAAAACAGTGATTTTCAAAACCTGCAGGGAGTTTCTAGACAGAGGGAGGGTATATCATTGCTTCCCACTTCACCGCAAACCTCATACTGTTTGAAAATCACTGTTTTTTTTATTGATTTTTTTTCTTTCTAGAAATGTAGAAATGCACAGTTTTAACGTATGTTGACACTGGTATTATGCTGGACATAATGAACATGAGGTTGAAAGGGGGGGGGGGGGGTCGACCTTTAACATATTATGGTTCTGTATGGCTCAGCAATACAGGAAATAAGAATGTTGTGGTGGGAGGTGCAGTCTAACGATAACATCCCGCCTTACATAATGCTTTTAGAGCAAAATGGAGCTAACAGACTTGGACTCAGTACTCCTTGTCTGGGCTCATACTGTATAAAATATTAGACACCTGACACCTGACAGTGCCTAGACACCTGACAGTGCCTTGATTCCGTTTCTCCCAGCTTAATTCAGGTCCTCTTAAATCAGCTAAGTAA
The DNA here is from genome assembly GCF_021184085.1 of Oncorhynchus gorbuscha. NCBI lineage: Eukaryota > Metazoa > Chordata > Actinopteri > Salmoniformes > Salmonidae > Oncorhynchus > Oncorhynchus gorbuscha. The sequence continues at coordinate 23,518,810 of NC_060195.1, forward strand.
GAGAGACAGTAGACGCTCAGTGCTCCCTCAACACCACCACAGACTGCTGTCATATATTTATTACACAAAGTGACACGGAACGCCAGCACTGGCCCCTGACATGCCTGTGTGTGTGCATGGCGGTGATGGTGGGGTGGGGGGGAGGGGTGGGGTAGAGGGAGAGGGAGAGAAGGGGAATGCTGAGACCTGGGAGTGCTGTAGCGAGTCAGAACAGCAGGGAGCTCCTGCATATATGCAAGGCAGCGTTGCTTTAAATGCCTAGTAAGGAGACAGACTTCTGTTCCTGTGGGGCATCTCTGGCACTGAGTCACATGGAACACAACGAGAGATAGAGAGAGAGAGAGAGAGAGAGAGAGAGAGAGAGAGAGAGAGAGAGAGAGAGAGAGAGAGAGAGAGAGAACCCTCGCATTCAACAACTTACTTCATCACCCCCTTCCAACCACCACCCAGCTGCACTTCATGCAACCCAAAGGAAACCCCATGTAAACCCCATGTAAACCCTGTTTACATGTAAACCCCGTGTAAAGAAAGCAGCCATCTCCAAGACAATATTCCCAAACTGAGTTAGATGTATTAGTATTCAATACGGTGCGGTGTGCTGCCAAATCACTCCCCGGGACCAAGACGTTTAGCCACTATTTGGGTCATTTTCTCAGAGGGACAGGAAATCATCACAGCAGCTGTCAATAGAAGAAGACACCATGCTGAGTTCGATCTGTTCAAAAGAAACTTCTCCTCCCACCAACGTAGTGGGCAACATGGGGCAGGATGGGAGAGTAGCAGAGATGGTTCATTGAACCAAGCTCACGTGTTTTTGTGACCTTGCCTGAGACCTGAAGAGTTAGCTGCCAGAGCTAATGGCTAGGCTTTAGCGCAGTATGCTAACACCATTTTGTGGAGTGCCGGCGAGGAGCGTGAGCCTAGCAGACTAAATATGCACTTGCGTGGCAAAAATACTAAAGTGCTAAAGTACATTTTCTAGAATTCACATATTTTAGTAAACTGACCTTTTTGATCTGTTGTTCATCAACTTTCAGAGATATGCAGACTGCAGAAAACAGACAGTAAAAATTGCATCTTTGGCCTCTATTTTCAAAGACATAATATGTCAACATGTATTACTTTGATATAAAATGCACTTTTACAATGGAACATCACCTCACTTTTGACAGCTACAAACCTGGCAGTTGAAAATGTCAAAGTATTATTTTGAGTCACAAAATCACACGTTGAAGATTTGTCCAGTTTAATATCAACAAGAGAAATGGTTGTTTGACAAAGAAAAATAGATTTCCATATCAACAATGCTGTGGTGCTGTAACATCAATCATAATGTATTGCTTTTGGTAGCCTAGTGCCTTAGCTACTGAGTCCTAATACCTTTTTTATTTACCATACAATTAAGAATGCGTTACTTTTGAGAAAAACATGTTTTAGCTGCTCATTATTGAACTGATACATCTTTGGGAAGAAAAAAAACATTGTTATATAGAACATCATGTATGAAAAGTAAAGGTCCAAGAACCACAGCGAAATTCAAGTGTGCTATGTTGCTGTACTGGGTTCTTCCGTACTGAGGAATGTGAAGATTACAGTGGTTGTAAATGTTTGATGGGAAAATAAGTGGCTGATATTTAATGGCTGTCAAAACAGGTCATTTTCATCAGGCATGTTGTTGGGCGGCAATTTAACAAAAAAGCTCAATTAAATCAAATACGATATGCAGATAGTTGTTCAAGCCTCAAAAGATTAGAGCCAACAAAAAAAGATGCAGTCTTCTTTCATTTACCAGTGACTGAATTACAAATGGTTTGGGAAGTCAAAATAGATTGCTTCACATTAACAAGATACCAACTAAGAAATTATAACTATTTATTCTACAAACTAATTTGTAAGTCGCTCTGGATAAGAGCGTCTGCTAAATGACTTAAATGTAATGTAAATGTAACTAGGAAAGGACTACAGGCATGAACATCTAGAACTGTCAGCCATCAAATATAGTCCAGTTATATACCATAAAGCCTTGAGACAACTGTGTTCCATAGTGAATGCAAGTCAAATTGTTTAAACAAGTTGTAAAACATAACGCCTTTTAAACACAACTCTGTATGTTTCTGCAATGTTATATTATATTAAGTATGGAATGGACATATGAAAAGGACAAAGACCAAGTTTATGATGTGTCACAATCAGTTATGGCACACATGGCCATGGGCAAGACTTGTCCTCTTGTCTACATTCTTGTCTATATTCTTCATATTACCTGTCAATGAACCCGAGACCTCTCTTTTACCACAGGATTGAGTCAGTGGCTTAATTGTGCATGTTTTGTGAATCAGACGGTAGTGATAACCTCTGCCTCTTTGTCCAACAGGCTGGGAACATGAGAAGTACTGAGTGTGGCCCTACTGTTACCTTGCCACAAGGTTTGGACGACCACAGCAAGATGGCGCCAACAGACATAACAGCTCTGCTTCTAGCTCCTAAGCAACTGCAGCATTTTGTTTTTTTGCATGTTATTTCTTACATTACTAGCACGGAAAATGTTTGGTGTTATTACGTACAGCCGGAAAGAACTTTGGATATCAGAGTGGCGGTAACCAGCATTACCACCAGGAATACAACTTTCGCAAAAGGATCCTTTGTTCGTAACCCCCAGGGCAATTAAACCTATCCCAGAGGCTGCTCCAAGACTCCGCCGGTGAAGAAGAGGTTTTCGGAGTGGACTTCTAGTCCTCCTCAGGAGGCGTGCACACCATCCACTGCTTTCGAGTATATTACTCGCTAATGTTCAGTCTCTGTCCATACAGCCAGCTGGTTTCTCAGTACGAACTATTTGGTAAGTAAGAACTATTTGGTAAGAACAAAGGCAGTGGTGTATGTTTCATGATCAACCACTCATGGTGTGATTGTGATAACGTACAGAAACTCAAGTCCTTTTGTTCACCAGACCTAGAATACCTCACAAATCAAATGCCGACCGTATTACCTCCCAAGAGAATACTCTTTGGTTATAGTCAGAGCCTTGTATATTCCTTCTCAAGCCGATACCACAACGGCCCTCAAGGAACTACACTGGATTTTATGCAAACCGGAAACCACATATCCTGTGGCCGCATTTATTGTAGCTGGGGATTTTTTAAAAAGCACATTTGAGGAAAACGTTAGTGAAGTTCAATCAACACATTGACTGCACTACTCGCTCTAGAAAAACACTCGACCACTGCTACTCCCTCTTTCGAAATGCCTACAACCTCCCCCACCCTCCCTTCGGCAAATCAGGTCACAACTCCATTTTGCTCCTCCCTTCCTATAGGCAGAAAAACAAACAGGAAGTAGTTATATTCAATGCTCGTCTGACCAATCAGAATCCATGCTTCAAGATTGTTTTGATCATGCAGAGGGTGGGATATGTTACAGGTAGCCTCTGAGAGTAACATTGACATATATGCTGACAAGGTGACTGAGTTCATCAGGAAGTGTATAGGGGATGTTGTTCTCAGTGTGACTATTAAAACCTACCCAAACTAGAAACCATGGATAGATGGCAGCATTCGCACAAAACTGAATGTGTGAACCACCGCATTTACTCATGGCAAGGTGACCAGGAATATGTTTGAAAACAAACGTTGTAGTTATTCCCACCGTAAGGCAATCAAACAGGCAAAATGTCAGTACAGAGACAAAGTGGAGTCCCAATTCAACAGCTCAGACACGAGACATGTGGCAGGGTCTACAGACAATTACAGACTACAAAGGGAAAACCAGCCATGTCGCGGACACGCCAATGCAGCCCGCTCCCAAGAACTGTGGGCTCTCATTCTTCATGGCCGACGTAAGTAGCACATTTATCATGTTAACCCTCGCAATGCTGCCGGCCCAGACGGCATCCCTAGCCGCGTCCTCAGAGCATGAGCAGATCAGGTGGTTGGAGTGTTTGTGGACATATTATAACTCTCCCTATTATAACTCTCCCTAATGACTATCGCCTTGTAGCATTCACTTCTGTCGGCATGAAGTGCATTGAGAGGCTAGTTAAGGATCATGTCACCTCTACCTGACACCCTAGACACACTTCAATTTGATTACTGTCCCATCTGGACAAGAGGAATACCTAGGTAAGAATGCTGTTCATTGACTATAGCTCAGCCTTCAACACCATAGTACCCTCCAAGCTCATCATTAAGCTCGGGGCCCTGGGTCTAAACCCTGCCCTTTGCAACTGAATCCTGGACTTCTTGACGGGCCGCCCCAGGTGGTGAAGGTAGGAAACAACACCTCCACTCTGCTGTTCCTCAACACAGGGGCCCCACAAGGGTGCCTGCTCAGCCCCCTCCTGTACTCCCTGTTCACCCATGACTGCATGGCCATGCACGCCTCCAACTAAATCATCAAGTTTGCAGACGACACAACAGTAGTAGGCCTTATTACCAACAATGACAAGACAGCTTACAGGAAGGAGGTGAGGGCCCTGGTGGAGTGGTGCCAGGAAAATAGCCTCTCCCTCAAGGTCAACAAAACTAAGTAGCTGATCGTGGACTTCAGGAAATAGCAGAGGGAGCACGCCCGTATCCACATAGTGGGACCACAGTGGCGAAGGTGGAAAGCTTTAAGTTTCTCAGTGTACACATCACTGACAATCTGAAATGGTCCACCCGCACAGACAGTATGGTGAAGAAGGTACAACAGCGCCTCTTCAACATCAGGAGGCTGAAGAAATTTGGCTTGGCCCTTAAAACCCTCACAAACTTTTACAGATGCACAATTGAAAGTATCCGGTCAGGCTGTATCACCGCCTGGTATGGCGACTGCCCCATCCACAACCGCAGGGCTCTCCAGACGGGGGTCTGCCAAACACATCACGGGGTGCACTCTGCCTGCCCTACAGGACACCTACAGCACCGGTATCACAGCAAGACCAAAAAGATCATTAAGGACAGCGCTAGGAACACAAGCATTTCACTACACCCGCAATAACATCTGCTAAATATGTGTATGTGACCAATAAAATTCGATTTTACTTTATTTGGACCTGACAAAACCAAGGGGAAATCAGGCACTTCAGTCTCTGACCTATACACTGAACTGGGGAAATACTGTACCTTGCATTGTGTCATGTGCTTGTGCTTGCTCTGGCCTGACTATGCATTATCTAGTCAAAAGCATGGGCTGATGCACACCCAACATGTTTTGTAGAGGTGCTGACTAACCGAGGAAACTGTAGGTAAAAGTAAGATAGAAAGTCCCACACTCTAAATATGCTCCCAACAATTTAATGGGTAGACTTAACATTTCGGCACACAGTGATTTATTCAGGATTATGATACATGTTGACAACCCAAGTGAAATTCTAGATGCATTTGATTTTAAAAAAATACTGTATGCTTACTCGTAAGAAACGTTATGTGAACGTAATGTAATGTTTGTGTACGGGTCACTGCACATTCAGTATGTCTACTGTAGTGTATGAAAACACCAGCAGTTTGGATTACATAAACAGTAGCAGACAACCTCTATATACTGTATATCCGGGAATTGCACATTAAATTACATTAAGGATTGGTAACCAGGAATACTGTTCACAACAGGCTGAAAGTCTGTGCCCATCTGGATAATGAATTCAATGAAGCAGAATTCTCTAAACAAGGGTTGAGTAAAAAATAAAATGCAGGTGTGACACAGAGGGACAACTCTTACGATGAATGTGAAGAAAAGTGCATCAATCTGTTTTATCATTCCGACAGGGTTCAGGAGACTTCTGATTCATGTGCAAAAGGTCAATATGTCCTGAATTAGACTATAGAGAGCTCAGTAGGAGTCTGAGTACTCTCTAAGCACTGCACCCTATTCCCTATTAGTGCACAACTTTTGACCAGGGTGCATAGGACTGAGCCCGAGGGTCATCATGAATATAAATTCAGTCAACGTTGTGTTAATTTTGTCCCCAGTGTTTCAGATACCTAGCAGGCATACAGAGTGTATTTACCCAGGAGCCTTCATTCATCATGCTGTCACTCCATATGGGACAGAGTGGAACCTTTTTTTTACCATGATTAAAGTGGGCAGTTTTGGGATATACAAGGTTTGCATATCAAATTAGAGTTTGACTAAAATCTATTTGTGGGAGTTATATTTATTTGCATACCTTTCAACAGAAAAATGGTCAATCAAACAAAGCCCTTCAGTTTGGACACCGGTACTTACTGTTGATATTCCTTCTGCATATGGCATTTGTGCTTCCTGTTACGGTAATCATACATTCAGCCAACCATTATTCATGATAACTATCAATAATTGGAATCAGCATGTGTTTAGTTCAGTTGGTTCAATACCTGATTGGAAGTTGCAGAATGTACGGTACATATGTGTGTATGTTATTTAAAAGGAAGCAGATTTATTTATGTTGAAATGCATTAACTTTACCTCATGTATTTATTGATTTGAATATGTAATCTAGTAAGTGAAAAGACTTTGACAGACGTTACAGTTTTGATGTGCGTGTGTGTGTGCGTGTGTGTGTGTGTGTGTGTGTGTGTGTGTGTGTGTGTGTGTGTGTGTGTGTGTGTGTGTGTGTGTGTGTGTGTGTGTGTGTGTGTGTGTGTGTGTGTGTGTGTGTGTGTGTGTGTGTGTGTGTGTGTGTGTGTGTGTGTGTGTGTGTGTGTAAGTGAGGGGTAGGGGTAGGGGTTGTGGGTAATTTGTAAATTGGTCCAATCAAACAGATTGCTGCACACACACAGGCTCTGCCCACCATAGCCTAAAGTCCCAGAACATTACTATAATGAAAGGTGGAGTGTGAATTAACAACATTGTGGCAGACACACTGCCAATGACCCAAAGGCCATCCCATCCTTTAAAAGGGTAGGTGGTGTCATGACTGTCCTTTGAGGATCACAATGGGTCAAATCAGCTTGGCAATGGCTGACAATAACCAGGCTTTCTCTCAACCGCAAGGGGGAGGAGGGAAATGTGGTGGTTTTGACACCTCCACACCCGGTCGTAAATTAAGCAGGAGAGAACTCTCTTTACCCTTTAGTATCAACCAAAGGAAAGCCTTTGTCACCAGAGACGTTTGCCCGCCCAAAACTCTAATGTCCAAACATGGATAATGGAACAATATTTCTAATATAGCAATGTGATAAATAGTCAGTGGGGAACTGGAAAGGTAATGTAATATTGGTTTCCATTTTTTCATGTCATTAAAAACTGTATGGATAATATACTGAAACTTGGAAAGTTTACATCCTTTATCTGTCAAGTTTCCATCCAATATGTTGTGACTATATCACGAAATGTCATAAAAATATTTTTGTTAAGATAGGAATGTGATTTTAGGAGTCATAAGAGATAACTTATAATCATATACTTTGCACATTAAGTAGCCACGCCCTGAGTGCGGTCTAAAGAGCATGTCAGTGTGATGGAACCACCCTTTTTGACCAGAGTGCTTAAAAGGGCTGGCTAAGAATTAACATATCAGACCAGAAAAGTGTGGAGCGGTCGCTACACGTCTGAAAAGGTTGTAACTTTAAACCTCAACACGAGGTGAAGAAAATGTACTTACCTACTAGACCGAGACATCATCAGTCTGCAGCTGCGCCTGTAAAGTGGTTCAAACTCTGATTATCCACGCAAGGTGGAGAAAGGAGCAACCTCCCCTCTCAGACAATCACTGGTACAGCTAAGAAGTTGTTCTGCGGAAACACCCCATGGAGACCAGACAATTATGAAGAAGGACATTGTGACCTCTGGTGGACAATCAGAGCATGTACAAGTGGGCTGCGGAAAAGTCCGACCAAGCCCTTTCCAAGAAGGCTCGGTTCCGACAGACAAACGACGAACGAAGGCATATCACATGTAAATACATTCATGATTTCTTACTCCAAACGGGCAGCGGTTTGTGAGCAAACTATATGATTAACATTACTGTGAGAATAATTGTGAAATGTCTCGACGATAAGTATCCCTTTCTCTCTCTCTCTCTCTCTCTCTCTCCCTCTCCATCTATGTTGTAACAAGCTGTCATATCTTGTCAGTCCACTGTAAAGGGCGTACAGTTGAAGTTGGAAGTTTACATACACCTTAGCCAAATACATTTAAACTCAGTTTTTCACAATTCCTGACTTTTAATCCGAATAAAATGTTCAGGTCTTGTGTCAGTTAGGATCACCACTTTATTTTAAGAATGTGAAATGTGAGAATAATAGTAGAGAGAATTATTTATTTCAGCTTTCATTTCTAAAATCACATTCCCAGTGTTCCCTGAAATGTCTTTGCCATGGGATATTTCATAGGAACCTATTTTCAATTCCTACCGCTTCCACTTGATGTTACCAGTCTTTGGAATTTGGTTGAGGTTATTCCTTTGTGCAATGAAGAAGTTGGCCAAATCGTAACTGGGGACATTATAGATAAAATGTATCAGCGCTAATCGGCCATTGGACATAAACATTACAAAATAAGTTGGAAATCCCAAATTCAACAATGAGTGCTTTGGAAGGAATCAGTGGCTAACAGCAAGCATTGTAAAGCAATCACTAGCCTGCTATTCAGTGGAGTGGGTGTGTGGTCCAAGTCAGAATTTACGGGTCTCTTTTCCAAGCTTAAAAGGAAAAACATTAAAAACTGGCTATGCTGTCAATCCAGCATGACTAATGCTGCACTTAAAACAACTGGAAACTCGGAACTGGGAAATCTCAGACTTCATTGAGTTCAAGACAACTGGGAACTAGGAAAAAGATTGCAACTCGGAATTGCAAGTCGGGAACTCGGAATTGCAAGTCAGGAACTCGGGCCTCTTTCTAGAGCTCCAATCGGAAGATCATCGACGTCGTCATGATTTAAACTTGTTTTCTGTAAATGATGTAATATGCCAGGGAGATATGTATACTGTAGCTGAGAAAGTACAACTATGTGTATGTTGTGTAGTAATCTGTTAGTAGCCCATGTGCCTAATCCTAATCATGTGCTCCCTTTTCCCCTCATTATTTCGCCTACTGTTCTGACTTAGTGGTGCACAGTCAGAATATAGTCTGTTTTAGAGAAATGTTATCAATGAATATTGTAAGAGCTTTCATTATCCACTTATATGGCCTCTTTATTACTCTACGGTTCTGACTTGGTGTACAGGGAGTATACTGTAAGAACAGCCCATGTTCTGAATTCTGTCGTGCACATTTCAGTAGTGCTGAACAAATAGTTATATTGACAATGTCCGTCCTAGCTCGCTCATTAATGTATCAATAAAAATTACAGTATGCCTCTTGTCCGCTCATCATCCCGTTATGCCATAGTTTGTACATCTCAATTGTCAGTATAAACCACATTTGTTTAAGCAAGTCAGCCATATAAGCTATGTTTGTTTTAAAAGGCAGTAAATTAGACTGAATGAACTGTTTCGCTGCCAGACAAGTCTCTGCTGATAGCCAGTTGTAGCAGTGGTCAGGTGTTGGGACTACTGTTGGGACTCAGTTTGTACCATTTGTCACCGTTATAGTGCAGTTAATGTATTGTTTAGTGTTGTGTAGTGGCTTTGTTGGGATCCATCCCAAATTGTTTTGTGGGGGGTTTGCCCAAACAAGATTTATATTCTAAAATCGTCACTGGTAACAACGTAGTGTGGTAAAAGACTGTGGTTAGATATAACAAAAAACATGTGTTTGTGGGGGGTTTGCCCAAACAAGATTTATATTCTAAAATCGTCACTGGTAACAACGTAGTGTGGTAAAAGACTGTGGTTAGATATAACAAAAAACATGTGTTTTGCGATTTTGAAATATTTCTGAACGTAGAATATTTGTAACTACCAACAATGCATTATTGTCAACATCATATTGAGAACTGGTGCTACCTAGCTAGCTGCAGCTGGCTAATGTTAGCTACCAGCCATTCAATCACATTCAAGACCAAGTGTTGGCAATGTTGAGCTACTATTGTACGTCCATGAAGAAGAAACCATATAAATTCATGCAAAAAAAATGCATTTCCTCTTCTCCTGTGCGCTTAGTAGTGGTAGTCAAGGGAGTATTGTAGTAGTTTTCCGTCGTCCGTAGCTATTGTTAGTGTTCATTTCAGACGCAACAGCTATTTAAAAGCTAAAGGAGGCGTGTTATTGCTAGGTGAAGTAATAACCACAAGGACAGGGTTAAGACTAATTTGTGACCCAAAAATGAGAAGCTAGCTTTGAAGTGAGACTGGTTTGTTTGGTTGAAGCGAGTGGATTGGAGTGCTCATTTCAACCCAGAGGACTTCGATAGCCATAACCAGTGGAAGGCAGGACACTGACTGAAATCAGGTGCTGTGCTGACACATGTGAGTGTCAGCAGAGATGGAGATAAACCAGGTAAATTCAATGTGGATTTACCTCACTACATTGCTATTGCATTAGCTGACTCTCCCTCAGCCGGTGAAACGGCCTCTCCCTCTGCTCTGAAGGACTCTCTCCTAGGCTCTTCTTTGGTAGCTAACTCAATTGGTAAGTATCTGCTCTTTCAACATTGCATCTGCTGGCTTTTTTTTGGTTGGGAGTGGGGGGTTCCTGCCAGGGCTAGACTAGTTGGTGTTCTCTGGCTTACTATGTCACTATGTCGACCGTGGTTGTTGTCTAGCAGGCTAAAATAATTAACTTTAGCTGGCTGGCTTGCTGGCTAAGATAACTGCATATAACAATAATATTATTTGATAACTGGTTAGATGGTGTTATGTATTTCCAAAACTTTGGTTTGCTTTAATGTAGCAGTAAACCAAGTGTTGATAGCAACTGACTGACTCATGTAGAGCTAACGTAACGTTAGCAGGCTAGTTGGCTAGCAACCTTGCAATTAAAAGTATTTGCTTGTAAGTTGGCTGAAAATTCAATTGAAACCAGTAGTCATGACTGCTAAGAATTTGGTCTAATTTGAAGTTATTTTTTATTCCTGGAGGTCTACCCGGGGGATGGTGGTAGAGGGGAGGTACGTGGCGAGACGTAGGCTCCCTCTGATGGGAGTACCTGGGCTGGGCACCCCGATACTGATGGCACCAATTAGGGGTAATTAGGGGAGAGTGCCAACCAGACATGCAGGCCACATAAGTGGAGCACCGTGAAACACCGCGAGAGAGAAAAAGAGAGACAAGGAGTGTGCCTATAAAGGGGAACAAAGCTCCCGGAGGCATGGAGCCTAATGTGAGAAGAAGGACCAAGCCAACCCTAAGATATTTTTTTGCTACATTTATTTTTTGTTGCCTAGTAAAGTCATGTTTTCTGAATAGAACCTCCTTGTCTCTGTGTCCATCTCTATGCGCTCAACCCAACACCCCTTGGTTTAACACATATGATGGAGAATGCGGGCATCTCAGTAGCTTTGGGTGCGGTGGGATCGAGCGTACAGAGATTACCATGGAAGAACTGGTGGATTAGTCTATCCTCTGTCTACAGAAGCAACAGGCTCTCCAGGAGCAAGTGCTGGAGAAGCAGTGCCAACAAAACCTCTGACTGGTAGGAGAGGTAGCCCAGCTGAAAGGTGGTACGGCCCAGGAGTCTAGCCCGAATCAGTTCCTGGTCAAGCTAATGGAGAAAGATAACGTGGAGTTGTATATGTGCACCTTCGAGAGGACAGCACAGCAGAAAAGGTGGCCAATGCCCAAGTGGGCCAGCGTTTTGGCACCCTACCTCTCCGGGAAGGCCCAGAAGGCCTACTTCGACTTGAACGCCAACCAGGCAGCGAATTATGAGGGACTCAAATGCGAGATCCTGAGCCGTCTCTCCCCGCACCCAGATGAGCGACCTGGTGTGCCTTACCAAGCTTACCGGCTATTGACCGACGTACCATCCCTTCCAATAATCAATAAGGTCGTCCTGGATCGGTACCATCGGATACTCCCCTATGAGATGAAGGCGGCGAGCATGTAGGACCCCCAAAGCCTGGAGGATTTGCTGACCGCGGTGGAAACCCATCAGAACACCCAGGACCTGCTGAAAGGGGCCCAGTTGGAGAAAGTGTATGCGGGGAGAGGGAAGAAAAGCACAGAGAGAGGCGATGGGCTGAAGGGGGCCCAGGCGGAACCATCCAAGGCCCTAAAGCGGGAGGGCGACCCGAACCGACAACGACGTCTGCTGCTAGACCCGGATCAGAGGTGCTGCTATGAGTAAGGTGAGCCGGGACAGCTCGCGTGGAGCTGCCCCGGCCGGGAGGAGTCCATGCCCTCCACATTCCCCAGTTCCGGGGTTACCTGTGTGGCGAGTTACATCACCTCCTGTTGGGCGCACACAGAGAGAGCCCCTGAGAGTGGCGCTACTCACACTTTGCCATCAAGCGTAATTTATTATATCAGGTAGTAAAGCGCAATGGAGAGACAAAATACTTGTTACTCATACCCACCCAGTATATTAGTACTGTCTTGCAGCTCGCCCACACCCACCTGCTCTGGGCACACCTGTGGATGGAGAAAACCAGGGAGCGGATCGGGAATCGGTCCACTGGACAAGAGTCAAGCACGCCATGGAGGACTACTGTCGTATCTTCCCAGAGTGCCAGATCACAGCCCCCAGGGAACATTATAGAAACCCTTTGCTTCCCCTGCCCATTATAGGGGTGCTGTTTGAGCGGGTGGCGATGGATCTGCTGGGTCTGTTGGTGATAACCACAAGGGGACACCAGTACATCCGGGTAATTGTGGATTACGCCACCCGGTATCCTGACGGACAAGGGCACAGCATTCATGTCTCGTGTAATGAAAGATGTCTGCAATCTTTTACGAATAAAACAGGTGAGAACCAGCATGTAGCATCCACAAATGGACAGGCTAGTCAAACACTTCAATAAGACCCTAATGCAGATGCTGAAGAAGGTATTCAAGAGAGACAGGAGGAACTGGGACCTGCTGCTGTCCCACCAGATGTTCTCTTGCATGAGGTACCCCATGGGTCCATTGGATTCTCACCCTTTGAGCTCCTGTATGGCCATCAGACCAGGGACTGCTGGACCTAGCCAAGGAGGTCTAGGAGGACCAACCGGTTTACCACATTATAAACTCAGCAAAAAAATAAACACTTTTTCAGGACCCTGTCTTTGAAAGATAATTCGTAAAAATTCAAATAACTTCACAGATCTTCATTGTAAAGGGTTTAATCACTGTTTCCCATGCTTGTTCAATGAACCATAAACAATTAATGAACATGCACCTGTGGAAAGGTCGTTAAGACACTAACAGCTTACAGACGGTAGGTAATTAAGGTCACAGTTAAGAAAACTTAGGACACTAAAGAGGGATTTCTACTGACTGAAAAACACCAAAAGAAAGATGCCCAGGGTCCCTGGTCATCTGCATGACCGTGCATAAGGCATGCTGCATCTCACAGCAAGAACTGGCAAATCTGGTGCAGTCTATGAGGGGGAGATGCATGGCAGTACTTAATACAGCTGGTGGCCACACCAGATACTGACTGTTACTTTTGATTTTGATCCCCCCTTTGTTCAGGGACACATTATTCCATTTCTGTTACTCACATGTCTGTGGAACTTGTTCAGTTTATGTCTCAGTTGTTGAATCTTGTCATGTTCATACAAATATTTACACGTGTTAAGTTTGCTGAAAATAAACGCAGTTGACAGTGAGAGGACATTTATTTTTTTGTTGAGTTTACATTTTAAGTTATTTCTGTTGTGTTTCTGTTGGCAATAACTTGAAAAATAGAAAACTGAGATGCAACTTTGCATTGGGACTTTTGATACATATTCTAATGCAAATCCGTATCTCTACCCTTTAGCACCCTGCTCTATCTCTCCTTTCTCATTTTCAGAAGGCCCCTCAAACTCGGCCCATAAATTAGGCCTGCGGCACCGCAAGGCGAACGACTGCACTGAGCATGGGGGCCATATATGGGATGGATCACACCTTTAACAGCTTGGGGAGCAGCTCTATCATGCTGCGGGAGCTGCAAGGAGAGGCAGCGCTACGTCTTCATTACCAAAGGCTGGGAGGCAGGGGCTTAGCTAGCTAGGTATGCCTGTTGATCATCTCGTGGAGTGTGAGCAACTTGGCCCTATGCAGCGCTGCAGTACCTCCAACGAGTGGGCTTCTCACTACAGAGGCACGGCACAGCCAGCAAATCAAATCAAATCAAATCAAATCAAATGCATTTATATAGCCCTTCTTACATCAGCTGATATCTCAAAGTGCTGTACAGAAACCCAGCCTAAAACCCCAGCACAGAGCGCTCAGGAGCACATTCATCCTCATTACGGGCTTTTACTGCAGGAATAATATCCTGCACGTATTTTCCCTTCTGTGGAAAATTCATCCTGGAGTGGCTGTGCTAGGTATCATCAAGGAGACCCCTGCCTCTCTTCCCCTGTGGTAACGGTGATATAGGAGCTATGCTCCTTAGTACCACCAGACAGGACTGTGCCCCCTCCTCTCATACACACACACACATTCACACACACACACACACATTAATGCACAGGCATGCAGGTGTGCAAGCACACACACACACGCACATTCACACACTTACAGTCACTCATCCACATTTAATTGACCCATGAAAGCAACTGCAGAGCAGAAATGACTTCACACCTCTAAGTGGTATATGGTGGGCATAATGACTTCAGTGGTATACAGTATGCATAATGACTTCACACCTCTCAGTGATCTACAGTAGGCATAATGACTTCACACCTCTCAGTGGTATATGGTGGGCATAAGTACTTCACACCACAGTGGTATACGGTGGGCATACGGTGGGAATAAAGAACTGCAAAATAAATGTCTCCTCATATCTCAAAGCAAAGCCCAGTCAAACACAAAATCCATGTTCTACTGGTGGTGGAGTAAATCTCTTTATTGCAATACCTGTAGATGAATCTCAGGGGATATTTCTGAGCTTATGGTGTCACCTTGTGGTCAATTTTGGCAGTCCTTATAGCCCTAGGGGGAATCTAGGGGTGATAAGGCATTTTCAACAGTCATGGAAATATTTTTACCTGCATGCACTCATTTGCAGTGAGCTAGATTCTGCAAGTCTACATAAGGTATACAGGATATTTTTTTTCCCTTCATGTTCTGAGTAAGATTATGCATTATCAAAATGACATGCAATGATATTAAAACGAGAGTGGTCAAATAAGCAGAACAACGTAGTATTTCAGATTGAGTAACATCCCTAGTAACCTCTCTCCCCAAAATGTATTCATTTGAGTATTGAGCCATCGCAGGCGTAAATTTTGTTTAGTGCCTGGTTTGAAGGCAACACCACAGACTTATCTGAGATAAGGCCATGGTTTATCCTAACTCTGACAAGAGATCATGGGACACCAATGCTTTTAGTCACAGAAGATTGCACTACACGGCTTACATTAGAGGTTGTTGACAGATTATGATTTTTCGAAGCCGAAACCGATACCGATTATTGGAGGAACAAAAAAAGCCAATACTGATTAATCGGCCGACTTTAAAAAAATATATATATTTGTAATAATGACAATTACAACAATACTGAATGAACAATGAACACTTTTGTTTTAACTTAATATAATACATAAATAAAATCTATTTGTTCTCAAATAAATAATGAAACATGCTCAATTTGGTTTGAATAATGCAAAAACACAGTGTTGGAGAAGAATGTAAAAGTGAAAGATGTGCCATGTAAAAAAGCTAACATTTAAGTTCATTGCTCAGAACATGACAACATATGAAAGTTGGTGGTTCACGATTCCCAGTTCTTCAATATTCCCAGTTAAGAAGATTTAGGTTGTAGTTATTATATTGACTATTTCTCTCTATGCCATTTGTATTTCATGTACCTTTAACTATTGGATGTTCTAATAGGCACTTTAGTATTGCCAGCCTAATCTCAGGAGTTGATAGGCTTGAAGTCATAAACAGTGCTGTGAAGCAAGCAGTGCTAAGAGCTGTTGGCAAACTCAGTAAAGTTTGAATGAACGCTTACAAGCCTGCTGCCGCCTACCACCGCTCAGTCAAATCATAGACTTAATTATAATATAATAAAAACAGAAATATGAGCCGTTGGTCATTAAAATGGCAAAATCCGGAAACTATCATTTCGAAAACAAAACATTTATTCTTTCAGTAAAATACCGAACCGTTCCATATTTTATCGAACGGGCGGCAACCCTAAGTCTAAATATGGCTGTTACATTGCACAAACTTCAATGTTATGTCATAATGATGTAAAATTCTGGTAAATTAGTACGCAACGAGCCAGGTGGCCCAAACTGTTGCATATACCCTGACTCTGCATGCAATGAACTCAAGAGAAGTGAAACAATTTCCCTAGTTAATATTGCCTGCTAACATAGGGTCTAGTTTCCTGAATTTCCGCCTGACTGGCGTGCCCAAAGTAAACTGCCTGTTAGTCAGGCCCAGAAGCAAGGATATGCATATAATTGGTAGCATTGGATAGAAAACACTTTGAAGTTCGTAGAAATTTAAAAATAATGTATGAGACTATATCATAATTGATATAGTCTCATCCAAAGGAAAATCAACCAGAATAAAAACAAATTTAGATCCCAGGCTCTTAT
Organism: Oncorhynchus gorbuscha; assembly: GCF_021184085.1. Taxonomy (NCBI): domain Eukaryota; kingdom Metazoa; phylum Chordata; class Actinopteri; order Salmoniformes; family Salmonidae; genus Oncorhynchus; species Oncorhynchus gorbuscha. The sequence continues at coordinate 23,535,333 of NC_060195.1, forward strand.
AATGGAAACCTATTGTTCCTATGTAATTTCGTCTCCCAGATTGCAATTCCTATGGCTTCCACTAGATGCAACAGTCTTTATGCAAGGTTTCAGGCTTGTTTTTTGAAAAACAAGCAAGAATTTGGAGTTTTGGTGAGGAGATTACCGGAACAATATCAGTCTTTCGGCGCGTAAGGGAGAGGGCACGCTTACTAATTTTGCCTTCACATTAAACATACCACTTTCCGTATGAAATATTATAGTTTATTTACATTTACCTGAGTACCTGATGATTAAATAGAAATGTTGTTTGACTTGTTTGGATGAAGTTAAACAGTAGCTTTTTGGACTCCTTTCTCTGCTGTTGAACGAGTGGATTACTGAAATTGATGGTACCAACTAAACTGACTTTCTGGGATATAAAGATTTTATCTAACAAAACGACCATTCATGTTGTAGCTGGGACCCTTGGGATTGCAAACAGAGGAAGATCTTCAAAAGTAAGTGATTTATTTAATCACTATTTGTGATTTTTTGAAGCCTGTGCTGGTTGAAAAATATGTTGATGTTGTCACGGCCGTTAATAGAAGAGGACCAAGGTGCAGCATGGTGAGCGTACATTTTCTCTTTATTTGGAAAAATGACGCCGAACAACACAATAAACACTACAAAAACAAACCGTGAAGATAAAGGCTATGTGCCCTAAACAAAGTCAACTTCCCACAAAGACAGGTGGGAAAAGGGCTACCTAAGTATGGTTCTCAATCAGAGACAACGATAGACAGCTGTCCCTGATTGAGAACTCTACCAGGCCAAGCATAGAAATAAAAGGATCTCTAAGGTCAGGGCGTGACAGCTGTGGGGCGCCTTCCTCAGACAATCGCATGGTATGCTTTCGCCGTAAAGCCTATCGTAAATCGGACAACGCAGTTTGATTAACAAGAATTTAATCTTTTAAAGATGTATAAGATGATATAAGATATAAGATGCTTGTATGTTCATGAATGTTTAATATTACAATTATTTATTTGAATTCGCGCCTATGTTGTCAGCTGGTGTGCCGCTAGCGGGATGCCTATCCCTAAGAAGTCGTTTAACTAAATATGCAGGTTTAAAATATAATACTTCTGTGAATTGATTTTAAGGAAAGTCATTGATGTTCATGGCTTAAATCATCCCCCGTTTGGCAAAATAGGCTGTGATTTGATGATAAATTAACAGGCACCGCATTGATAACATGCAACGCAGGACAAGCTAGTTAACCTAGTAATATCATCAACCATGTGTAGTTCACTAGTGATAATGTGAAGATTGATTGTTTTTTACAAGACAAGTTAAATGCTAGCTAGCAACTTACCTTGGCTCCTTGCTGCACTCCCATAACAGGTGGTCAGCCTGCTACGCAGTTTCCTCGTGGAATGCAATGTAATCGGCCATAATCGCCATACAAAAATGCCTAATACCGATTGTTATGAAAACTTGAAATCGGCCCAAATGAATTGGTCGACCTCTAGTTTACATCCATTACGGTTTTCAACCATTAGTTTACATCCATTTTCCATTACTGTTGTCATCAGTTTCTCCCCATCGGTTAATAATGTTCCCGACAGAATGGGACCAAAGTGGTCAATATAGATGTCAGCCTATTCATAGACTTTGTATGCTACTACACGCCTCCCTATCACAAGGAATGGCTGGTCTACTGATATGTGTAATGGAAAACGGGGAAGATACAGAGTACAGACACAGAGTGGGCAGATCAATTAAATAACACTCCCATCAAGGCCTTAAACTCAGCCATCTGGAATATGAACAATTATAGACGTTTTTTTACTTTCATTTTCTAAAATGGACTGCTGTATTTATGTAGGCCTGAATTCCATTGTGATGAATATAAACAATAAGCCACCATACACATCAATCTGTATCTTTACTTTCTTGTCTTTGTTTGAGAAGAACAGCTGTGTGTAGGTATAACATTCTGTCTGGTGAACACTATGTCCATCGTGTGTCTGGACAGGGAGAGACACAGTAAGCGCATTACTACCATCGCTACTCCTCTAGTGTGGGAGTCTAGGCTCATAATGAGCTCTGGGAAAATACAATGGTTTTACTTTGTTTTTTTCTTCTTCTGTGGTTCTTTCAATATGGGAAGCCATAAACCAAATGCCATTTTCAGAGCTTGGATGAGATTCCACAGAGAACAACCGAAACAATGGGCATTATGTCTTTGTTTATCAAGGGGAGGCAGAGGCTACATTTTATTTCCTGCAGTGTGATTGTGTTTATGCTACCAATGCCTGCAGACCCAAACAATTGCCAGCTGATTTTGTGTGCTTTCGTCAATTAGTTAACAGATTTGTAGCGCAAGGGAGCAAATATGATTAATAAAAACACGATATAGATTAGCTGATGAATTTGAATTTCAATTGTTACCAAAAAGCACCCCCACACAATTGAACACAAATAATCGAGACAATGAGACCGGCACTTGTGTTGCCTTGTCCTAATGAGTAATCAGTATTGGGAGTAAATGTAAATGATGAGTAATGTGTAAATTGAAATCAAAATCTTAGCCAAATATGTTTAAACTCAGTTTTTCACAATTCCTGACATTTAATCCAAGTAAAGATTCCCTGTTTTAGTAGGTCAGTTAGGATCACCACTTTACGTTAAGAAAGTGAAATGTCAGAATAATAGTAGAGCGAATTATTTATTTCAGCTTTAATTTCTTTCATCACATTCCCAGTGGGTCAGAAGTTTACATACACTCAATTAGTATTTGGTTGCATTGCCTTTCAATTGTTTAACTTGGGTCAAACATTTCGGGTGGACTTCCATAAGCTTCCCACAATAGGTTGGGTGAATGTTGGCCCATTCCTCCTGACAGAGCTGGTGTAACTGAGTCAGGTTTGTAGACCTCCTTGCTCGCTCATGCTTTCCCAGTAATGCCCACCAATTTTCTATAGGATTGAGGTCAGGGCTTTGTGATGGCCACTCCAATACCTTGACTTTGTTGTGCTTAAGCCATTTTGACACAACTTTGGATGTATGCTTTGTGTCATTGTCTATTTGGAGGAACCATTTGCGACTAAGCTTTAACTTCCTGACTGATGTCTTGAGATATTGCTTCAATATATCCACAAAATTTTCCTTCCTCATGTTGCCATCTATTTTGTGAAGTGCATGATGCATGATGCTGTCATCCCCATGCTTCACGGTTGGGATGGTGTCCTTCGGCTTGCAAGCGTCCCCCTTTTTCCTCCAAACATAACGATGGTCATTATGGCCAAGCAGTTCTATTTTTGTTTCATCAGACCAGAGGACATTTCTCCAACAAGTCTTTGTCTCCATGTGCAGTGGCAAATGGTAGTCTGGCTTTTTTATGGCGGTTTTGGAGCAGTCGCTTCTTCCTTGCTGAGCGGCCTTTCAGGTTATGTCAATATAGGACTCGTTTTACTGTGTATATAGATACTTTTGTACCTGTTTCCTCCAGCATCTTCACAGGGTCCTTTGCTGTTGTTCTGGGATTGATTTGCACTTTTCGCACCAAAGTATGTTCATCGCTAGGAGACAGGACACGTCTCCTTCCTGAGCGGTATGACGGCTGCGTGGTCCCATGATGTTTTTACTTGCGTACTATTGTTTGTACAGATGAACATGGTACCTTCAGGCATTTGGAAATTGCTCCCAAGGATGAACCAGACTTGTGGAGGTCTATAATTGTTTTCTGAGGTCTTGGCTCATTTCTTTGATTTTCCCATGGTGTCAAGCAAAGAGGCACTGAGTTTGAAGGTGGGCCTTGAAATACATCCACAGGTACCCTTCCAATTGACTCAAATGATGTCAATTATCCCATCAAAAGCTTCTATAGCCATGACATCATTTTCTGGAATTTTTCAAGTGGTTTAAAGGCAGTCAACTTAGTGTATGTAAACGTCCGACTTCAACTGTACCTGACATCATTACAATTGCAAATTCCCTCCCATTGGGCACACCACGTAATTTCAATGTGGAAATGTTGGTAATATTTGTTAGAGACGTTGGTCAAGGAGATTTCAACCTGTAGTCAGTCACCCACTCAGTCAGTCAACCAAATTCCAATGGAAAAACAAATGTCTGATGTTTGGTTGTCATCTAAATGTGTTATCACTGCGCTTTCAACAATTTAAAAGCACAACAAAGTTCAAATGGGAATGCAATGTCAGATATTTTGCCATATATGAGGTGACACACAGGCTAAACTCCCTTAGTCATCCATCAACATGTGAATGGCCAGAGAACACGCAAAGAAATTAGACAAGAGGTTGTTGATCTTCACAAATCAGGCAATAGATATAAAAAGATAGCTACAAGCCTGAAAATACCCATCTCCACTATTAGGGCAATAATTAAGAAATGTAAAACAGATGGAGCTTTGATGAAACTGCCTGGATAAGGACGCAAGCGTGTTTTGCCCCCACACACAGTGAGAAGGATGATTAAAGTGGCAAAACAATCTCCAAGGATCACAGTTTGAGAATTGCAGAAGTTAGTTACATCTTGGGGTCACAAAGTCTCCAAAACTCAAATTAGACTCCAACTCCATGCCAAAAAGTTATTTGGAATGGTAACAAGAAGAAAGCCTCTGCTGTCAGCAAATCACAAATGTAAGCACCTGGAGTTTGCTAAATGTCATTGGAACTTTGATTGGAACTAGATTCTATGGTCTAATGAAACTAAAATATAGCTTTTTGGCAACAAACACCAGAGGTGGATTTGGAATGAAAGGAGCCATGGTCATGCAGAAAATAACAAAAATGATTAACTGACCATAGAATCAAGCCTTTGCGATGGCCATCCCAGTCTCCTGACCTAAACGACATTGAAAACCGGTGGGGTGAGCTGAAGAGGAGAGTCAATAAGAGAGGACCAAAGACTCTGGAGAGTTTCTATATGAAGGAATGGTCTAAAATACCTTCCTATGTGTTCTCCCACCTCATCAAATATTATAGGAGACGACTCAGAGCTGTTATCTTGGCAAAGGGAGGGTGTGTTCTCACACCTAATCAAATATTATAGGGGACGACTCAGAGCTGTTATCTTGGCAAAGGGAGGGTGTGTTCTCCCACCTCATCAAATATTATAGGAGACGATTCAGAGCTGTTATCTTCACAAAAGGAGGGTGTGTTCTCCCCCCTCATCAAATATTATAGGAGACGACTCAGAGCTGTTATCTTCGCAAAGGGATGGTGTGTTCTCCCCCCTCATCAAATATTATAGGAGACGACTCAGAGCTGTTATATTGGCAAAGGGGTGGTGTGTTCTCCCACCTCATCAAATATTATAGGAGACGACTCAGAGCTGTTATCTTGGCAAAGGGAGGGTGTGTTCTCCCCCCTCATCAAATATTATAGGAGACGACTCAGAGCTGTTATCTTCGCAAAGGGAGGGTGTGTTCTCCCCCCTCATCAAATATTATAGGAGACGACTCAGAGCTGTTATCTTGGCAAAGGGAGGGTGTGTTCTCCCCCCTCATCAAATATTATAGGAGACGACTCAGAGCTGTTATATTGGCAAAGGGAGGGTGTGTTCTCCCACCTCATCAAATGTTATAGGAGATGACTCAGAGCTGTTAATTTGGCAAAGGGAGGGTGTGTTCTCCCCCCTCATCAAATAGTATAGGAGACGACTCAGAGCTGTTATCTTGGCAAAGGGAGGGTGTGTTCTCCCACCTCATCAAATATTATAGGAGACGACTCAGAGCTGTTATCTTGGCAAAGGGAGGGTGTGTTCTCCCACCTCATCAAATATTATAGGAGGCGACTCAGAGCTGTTATCTTGGCAAAGGGAGGGTGTGTTCTCCCCCCTCATCAAATATTATAGGAGACGACTCAGAGCTGTTATCTTCGCAAAGGGAGGGTGTGTTCTCCCCCCTCATCAAATATTATAGGAGACGACTCAGAGCTGTTATCTTGGCAAAGGGAGGGTGTGTTCTCCCCCCTCATCAAATATTATAGGAGACGACTCAGAGCTGTTATATTGGCAAAGGGAGGGTGTGTTCTCCCACCTCATCAAATGTTATAGGAGACGACTCAGAGCTGTTAATTTGGCAAAGGGAGGGTGTGTTCTCCCCCCTCATCAAATATTATAGGAGACGACTCAGAGCTGTTAATTTGGCAAAGGGAGGGTGTGTTCTCCCCCCCCATCAAATATTATAGGAGACGACTCAGAGCTGTTAATTTGGCAAAGGGAGGGTGTGTTCTCCCCCCTCATCAAATATTATAGGAGATGACTCAGAGCTGTTAATTTGGCAAAGGGAGGGTGCACAAAGTGCGAAATGCAGGGGTGCCAATAATTGTCACATGCATGTTTTGAATAAACTTTTTTTTTACAATTTTAACTCAACAGTTAGCTTCATTATATTTTGATTGTAAGCTCAAGCTGATCAAAAACAATAATTTGTTTTATTTCGGGTGCCAAAAATTCCAGAGGGCCCCACACCTCAGGATGATTCACAACAGGTTTATCCTCTCTACTAAAAAAGGTTTAACATCTCTACTGTTAGAAAGTCTGACGAGCTCAGAACGGGTTTAACCTCTCTACCGTTAGAAAGCCTGATCAGCTCAGAAGAGGTTCAACCTCTCTACCGTTAGAAAGCCTGATCAGCTCAGAAGAGGTTCAACCTCTCTACCGTTAGAAAGCCTGATCAGCTCAGAAGAGGTTCAACCTCTCTACCGTTAGAAAGCCTGATCAGCTCAGAAGAGGTTCAACCTCTCTACCGTTAGAAAGCCTGATCAGGTCATAACAGGTTTAACCTCTCTACCGTTAGAAAGCCTGATCAGCTCAGAAAAGGTTTAACCCATTGCAGTCTAAGCCCTGTCTAAGCCAGGGTTTGTACTTGGCCTTACTGCCAATAGCCCATACAAACACATTGACAAACATATTCACTGCCTAGAACAACAGATAGTACCCCCCACCAAAATAAAATTATGTAAAGGAAGTTTGTTCTAAAGTGTCTGTCCTATATCTGAAAGTTATAAGAAAGTTCAAGTAACATTAGTTCTTTTTTGTATGTGCATTTAACCCCTTATTTCTGTCACTAAACAGTCTAAATATATACACTACTGGTCAGAAGTTTTATAAGGCCGACTCATTCAAGGGTTTTTCTTTATTTTCACTATTTTCTACATCGTAGAATAATGGAGAAGACATCAAATTTATTAAAACAACACATCTGGAATAATGTAGTAACCAAAAAATGCCAAGAGTGTGCAAAGCTGTCATCGAGGCAAAGGGTGGCTATTTGAAGAATCTCAAATATAAAATCTATTTTGATTTGTTTAACACTTTTTTGGTTACTACATGATTCCATGTGTGTTATTTCATAGTTCTGATGTCTTCACTATTATTCTTTAACGTATAAAATAGTAAAACATAAAGAAAAACCATTGAATGAGTAGGTGTTCTAAAACTTTTGACCGGTAGTGTACTTGCATAAATGTTTTCGACTGGTACCAAGGGAACTTCAGACGAGACTTCTGAGGCCTGTGGGCAAACCAACTGACATGTTCATGTTCATTAGAGTCTCACCTTTACACAGAACGGTCAAATATCAGACGAGTCCCAAGACGCCTGTGGGGGTCGTAGAGCAAAATGGAGATCAGTCTAAAAAATGAAAAAAACTGTAAATCAAATAGCTAAATGATCCTTGGTATGACCATCTTAACATAATTTAATATGTTAGCTTAGTAGATCCACACCCTCTTAGACTCTAGAGGGTCAAATCAGGCGACTCTGCTGACGTGAGTAACTACAGGCCCATTACTATGCTACCTGTGGTCCTGAAAAGTGTGTAGCAGAGCAACTGATTGACCACCTCAACAACAGCCCCTTCACATTACACTCCATGCATTTTGGCTTCAGTGCAAACTACTCCACAGAAACAGCCAACTGCTTTCTTCTGGAAAATGTGAAGTCCAAGAAGGACAAAGCGGGCGTTGTTGGGGCTGTGTTTCTGGACCTAAGGAAAGCCTTTGATACTGTTAACCATGAGGTTCTCATCACAAAACTGTTGAAGGTCAACGTTTCCCCCCGATGCCTTGAGATGGATGAAATCATACCTTGAAGACAGAACCCAGTGTGTCAAAGTGAACAATGAGATGTCTCCCACCCTCAGCTATGGTGTGGGTGTGCCCCAAGGGTCAATAACCCTCCTGTTCAGCCTGTTCATAAATTATCTGCCTTCTGTCTGTACTGGGTCTGAAGTACAAATGTATGCAGATGATACAGTGATTTCTGTGCATTCAAAGAGCAAACAATAAGCTGCACAATAACTCACTACTGCAATGGTCCAGGTTACAAAGTGGCTCATTGACTCATGCTTGCATCTCAATATGAAAAAAACTTTCTGCATGTTGTTCACAAAGAGGACAACTGATGCTACTGATCCAGACATCTATGTGTCAGGGGAGAAGAACAGCCTGTATGTTGTTCACAAAGAGGACAACTGATGCTACTGATCCAGACGTCTATGTGTCAGGGGAGAAGAACAGCCTGTATGTTGTTCACAAAGAGGACAACTGATGCTACTGAGACAGACGTCTATGTGTCAGGGGAGAAGAACAGCCTGTATGTTGTTCACAAAGAGGACAACTGATGCTACTGAGACAGACGTCTATGTGTCAGGGGAGAAGAACAGCCTGTATGTTGTTCACAAAGAGGACAACTGATGCTACTGAGACAGACGTCTATGTGTCAGGGAGAAGAACAGCCTGTATGTTGTTCACAAAGAGGACAACTGATGCTACTGAGACAGACGTCTATGTGTCAGGGGAGAAGAACAGCCTGTATGTTGTTCACAAAGAGGACAACTGATGCTACTGAGACAGACGTCTATGTGTCAGGGGAGAAGAACAGCCTGTATGTTGTTCACAAAGAGGACAACTGATGCTACTGAGACAGATGTCTATGTGTCAGGGGAGAAGAACAGCCTGTATGTTGTTCACAAAGAGGACAACTGATGCTACTGATCCAGACGTCTATGTGTCAGGGGAGAAGAACAGCCTGTATGTTGTTCACAAAGAGGACAACTGATGCTACTGAGCCAGACGTCTATGTGTCAGGGGTGAAGCTCCAGGTGGTATCCCATTTTAAATACCTTGGCATTAAACATTACTCCAACCTCTCTTTTAAAAAGCAGGTGAAAAAGGTAACTCAATTAACCAAATTCAACCTAGCTAATTTCCAATACATACAAAAAAAAATACTACAGAGGCAGCAAAACTGTACTTCAATGCTATGATACACTCCACTTAACATACTGCTTGACTAGCTGGGCCCAAGCTTGCTGTGCAACATTAAAACCCATTCAGTCTGTCTACAAACAGGCTCTCAAAGTGCTTGATAGAAAGCTCCATATCCATCATCACTGTTACATCCTCAGAAAGCATGAGCTCCTGAGCTGGGAAAATCTTGTGCAATACACCGACTCATGTCTTGTATTCAAGATCCTAAATGGCCTGGCTCCCCTCCGCTTAGTACTTTAGTCAAACAGAAAACCCATGGCAGCAGATCTGCACTGAGAGGTGACTGTATAGCTCCCTTAAGGAAAAGCACCTTTAGTCAAACTGTTTTCCCTGTGAGAGCTTCCTATGTCTGGAACACACTACCATCAGACACACAACTGTACTACCTATCTATTGCACCTCACAACAAAAAAACATGAAGACATGGCTAAAGGCCAATCTGACTTGTGAACATAATCCCTGTGGATTGCTGCTGTGGATTGCTGCTCTCCATGTTATCTGTAGCTGGTAAGGTGTGGAAACACCGTTTGGTGCTTTTATGGATTGACTTCTGTTGCTTTGTGTGCTATTACTCTGTTTGTCTGCATGCTATGTGTTGCTTGTCCTATGTTGCTCTGTTTGTCTGCATGCTACGTGTTGCTTGTCCTATATTGCTCTGGTTGTCTGCATGCTACGTGTTGCTTGTCCTATATTGCTCTGGTTGTCTGCATGCTACATGTTGCTTGTCCTATGTTGCTCTGGTTGTCTGCATGCTACGTGTTGCTTGTTCTATGTTGCTCTGTTTGTCTGCATGCTACGTGTTGCTTGTCCTATGTTGCTCTGGTTGTCTGCATGCTACGTGTTGCTTGTCCTATGTTGCTCTGGTTGTCTGCATGCTACGTGTTGCTTGTGCTTTGTTGCTATGCATGTGCTCGCTGCTCATTGTTTATCTGCATTGTTATTGGAATTGGTTTTAATACCCTTCCCAGGGACTGCAGTTGAAAATTAGCCGGCTGACTAAAACTGGACCTTTTACTGAGACTTTGATTAATGTTCTCTGTTCCCGTAAAAAATAAACTCAATAAACCTCAATAAATGTCTGTCTATGTTGAAATTTGGTTACCATGATTACATAATCCTGTGGTTGAAATTTCACTCTCACATCCAAGTACTTTCCAAGTAGATTCCATGTCACAATACATTGACAAATTACGTTGAAACAACGTTGATTCAAACAGTTTGTGCCTAGTGGGCTGTGACTTCTAAGCACTGATTTATTCGCAGCATTCAACCATAAACCATGGTGCTTTCTCATAATCATTGGCTCAGAATAGAGAGCCAAGCAGCTTTATCTTTTTTGCCTAATCTCCATGCTTCTAGTCGGGTGCAGTGGGTGCCTAATCTCCATGCTTCTAGTCGGGTGCAGTGGGTGCCTAATCTCCATGCTTCTAGTCCGGTTCAGTGGGTGCCTAATCTCCATGCTTCTAGTCGGGTGCAGTGGGTGCCTAATCTCCATGCTTCTAGTCGGGTGCAGTGGGTGCCTAATCTCCATGCTTCTAGTCGGGTGCAGTGGGTGCCTAATCTCCATGGTTCTTGTCCGGTTCAGTGGGTGCCTAATCTCCATTGTTCTAGTCGGGTTAAGTGGGTGCCTAATCTCCATGGTTCTAGTCCGGTGCAGTGGGTACCTAATCTCCATGGTTCTAGTCGGGATCAGAGGGTGCCTAATCTCCATGGTTCTAGTCTGGTGCAATGGGTGCCTCATCACCATGGTTCGAGTCTGGTTCAGTGGGTACCTAATCCCCACAGTTCTAGTCTGGTGCAATGGGTGCCTAATCTCCATGGTTCTAGGCAGGTTCAGCGGGTGCCTAATCTCCATGGTTCTAGTCTGGTGCAATGGGTGCCTAATCTCCATGGTTCTAGTCGGGTTCAGTGGGTGCCTATTCTCCATGGTTCTTGTCCAGTTCAGTGGGTGCCTAATCTCCATTGTTCTAGTCGGGTTAAGTGGGTGCCTAATCTCCATGGTTCTAGTCCGGTGCAGTGGGTACCTAATCTCCATGGTTCTAGTCCGGTTCAGTGGGTGCCTAATCTCCATGGTTCTAGTCCGGTGCAGTGGGTGCCTAATCTCCATGGTTCTAGTCGGGTTAAGTGGGTGCCTAAATCTCCATGGTTCTAGTCCGGTGCAGTGGGTCCCTAATGCATTTTCTGGTATACACTGAATACCAAAACATTAGGAACACATGCTCTTTCCATGACATAGACTGACCAGGTGAATCCAGATTATTGCTGGCACTAGATCCACTTTAATCAGTGTAGATGAAGGGGAGGAGACAGGTTAAAGAAGGATTTTTAAGCATTGAGACAATTGAGACATGGATTTGTGCCATTCAGACCTGCAATCCTACTGGGTTTTTCACACTCAACAGTTTCCCATTTTTATCAAGAATGGTCTGTCACCCAAATGATATCCAGCCAATTTGACACAACTGTGGGAAGCATTGTAGCCAACATGGACCAGTATCCCTGTGGAACGCCTTCGACACCTTGAAGAGTCCATGCTCCGATGATTTGAGGCTGTTCTGAAGGCAAAAGGGGGCGCAACTCAATATTAGGAAGGTGTTCCTAATGTTTTGTACACTCACTGTACATGACTTATTTTGTAGCATGCTAGCTATATTGATTAAAACTTGAAGTGAATATTTGTATCTATATATGTATCTCAAATAATACTGTTCTAACCTGTTGCGCTGGTGTCAAAGTGAGTTAAATACCATATCCAAAAACATCTGTTCAACGAGATCTGGTGGTTTCTCCTTTCTCATTTCCTCCAGTCCTCTACTTGGACCGGGGAATGGCTATGGGATGGCCAGATACTTGTGTTTCTAATGGAAAACCAGACAGGGTTATAGACACAGAGCTGCAACTTCACTATTGATATTCATTAGAACGATCCGCGTCTCCCACCTGCAGTGTCCCTGATCCTAGTGTGTGTACGTTCCAGTCAATACTCCTTCAGGATACCATAAGAGCAGTAGATTCCTGGAATGCGCAGCCTAACCAATTATGGACTCCCAATTCAGGCCTACCCTGAGGCTGGGCTGACTGTAGCTGACACTAACTTTACTCTGCTTCTGAAGGAGAAGAGTTGCATGTTGAGTTGGTCATTCTGGGGTTTGTTATTTGCCTCCATTGAGCACCTTGCCTGCCCAGGTGAAAAATGCCATTTTTGATTACCAAGATCAAAGACGTTGGCTAGATTCTTATTTTAGATCAATACTTCATAAAGGAAAACAGACACACACAGGTCTGTTTTGGCTTAGGCTTACATCAAAGTGCTTGTTTGAAAAGGTAATTGCAGCACTTTGTTGCCTTTCATAGCTACACGTAAACCCTTTCATAGGCACAGGCAGACATAAATGTGTCGAATGTTTATTTAATAATGGATTTGCTGAGCAGCCTAAAATTATGATGACTGTGTTCTCATTACAAAGGAGAATCCCATTGGACAAAAACTGATTGAATCAACATTCTTTCCACGTCATTTCAACCAGAAAAATAAAAGTGATGATTTTGAATCCATGTGGAAAACTAATTGGATTTGCAAAATGTCCTCATCAACGTGAGGGCACTTTGTCTTTTTTTCACCCAACTTTTAACCTAAATCGATTGACGTGGTGAAATTCTTTGTTGAATTCACGTTAGCTGACAAATCAACCAAATGTTAATCAAAACTAGATGCTGAACTGACATCTGTGCCCTATGGTATGCCAGCTCCATACAATGAGAGTGATGTACGTTCTACTGAACATGAGTGGTTCCACCAAGACAATGACAGAGACATGTCAGGAAAAACTTAATGAGACTAATAATTATGTAAGATGAGCTCAGCTCCTGGACTGAGATGACAACCTTTCATTTTGCTGAGACTATTGGTTGTGGCCCAGTAGTCCATGGGACTCAATGGCCACGACCTCAGATAGCCATCTATCTTCTCTGATTCTATAATGGGTGTGACAACCTCATGCATATTCAGTCATGGTAAAAATATGGATGTCCATTCCCTTGTGATAGATATGGGTAATGAACTCACAATGTTGATCTCAATGGGTCAGACGAGAGGCCCAAATTAATCAAAACGGATATCAACCCATAATATAACTTCTAATGAAATGCCATTCTCAAATTCAAATATCAGACTAAAACTCCCGGGGTTGGTGGGGTATAAACTTGTAAACCACCAATTAACAGAGTAAATAACTGAAAACTGAGCCCTCTGGTAACTAACACTGAACACAACTAAAAGTATAGTCAGCATGTTTTCTGGGGTTGTTACATTTTGCTAAACATTGTGCTTCGACAGAGTTTCCTTTCTAATTAACAATATGTGCATAACAAAGTAAGTGGCACAATTGGAAACATGTTATTACCACATGATCAGTTTGGTTTTATGGGAAATACAGACACGATGCAGGAAACACAAAAACTAACATTTCAGCACTTTTCTACATCTGCTGGTGTCGTTTTCAAAGTTAAGGACCCTGCCAAAATTCATATTAGTGCTAGAGACATCTCGAGGGAGGCCCAACATTGCATGGGGAGGGGGCCTGTACACAAACAGGTAGCCATATATTATTGATGCCCTAGCAGGAGAAACCAGAGGCAGTGCTTGTTAGTTTACCTTCCCCAGGTGCAGCCAAGCTTCTTTTCAAAGTAGCATTAAGCTATTCAGTTCAGCAATTCTTTGCCTGAGAAAAGGGAGAATTTATGATGCAAAATGTAGGATCTTAATTTGAGCCACTTTGCTACAGCAGGAAAATGATTATTATGTCGATTATGATTAATGGACATTTTGTAGGGGTTGATACATTTTTCGTAAAGAGAAAAATCAAGTCTGAAATTTAAAAGTGGAAATTACAAACTTCCTTTTAAGCCTTTTAAAACCTCAAATACACTACAAGGTTTACATTTCCTGCATTGCATCTGCAGGGACACTACGAGAGCACACATTTTAAGGGAATGTATTGAAAAGCCCAAAGGCATCTAATTGCAACAGGATATAACCTTCCCTGGCTTTCTTTACATAAGCAAGTGAAATAGGCAGAAGCTACACATGCCATTAGATTTGCACAAAATCCATTGAGACCTGGGAAGTATCTGGTTCATTATATAATTATGTTAAAGCTGCTTCATGCTTAATTCCCAGGGAATTTAGACAGATATAGAAGTTGTCCTCACAGTGGAGACTTAGCAAGTCACGCGAAATCAATTCTTCTCTTTTTATTTTTGCCTTTTCTACTTCACAACTGTTTAGTTATGCCTTCCACAATATGGTAAGCATACTGCACTATCATCCCTAAGGAAATACCATGTTTCTGTGTGATCTAACAGTAATCACACCGGGGGGGGAAGGGGGCACACATACAATGTTTTTAATTGACTATAACAATTCAAGACATAACCTCAAATCAATACATGCCAAGAAATGTTCAACATGAACAACTGTTTTGATAGATTCTGTAACAACTCACTACTGACATGTCTTAACCTCTAAAAATAACATTGTGACAAGACCTTAATTGGTTCTTTGATGCTGTTGAGGTTTTTCTGCCCATAATGAAGTAAACTGATTATAGTCCTAGTCCTGCATTCTCTGCTTCTTAAAACAACTCTGTTTCATCTGCTGTATTCTTAGCAGGGGGGGTAAGCATCTCACTCTGTGGTCTGCTCAGGCAGCCCTTCTCCAGGGCATAGTGTACACTACGTAGTGTACAATAAACATAAACCTGCCTGCTTCTCATCTAATCACCTCAATATTGATTTTCCTCTCGCAATGAAACCTCCCTTACACTGCATTATTGCTGTTGTACCTGCACACAGGGGGACCAAACTGTTATTACACGCTGGGCCCCGTCTGCACTTCCTGAAGCACAGAGAGCCATTAACATTGCTTAATTAACTGCTCTTGATTGGACTTTTTGCCGTGTGAGTGTCCGTGGAGAATAATTAGGGTTGAGTTTGATTTGGTTTTATCTACAGCCTTGGTGTGCTGTGTGAGCTAGTGGAGGCAATGATTGAGCTCTGCATTAGGTCTTGGTTAAACAGTCACTTAGTCAGAAAGAGGTAGATGTAAAAATGGTGGCAAAGCTTCAACTGTGATTTTCCAAAAAGCTGACGGGAGACTGAGTAACTGGTTTATTGTCTCTGGGTAGGGAAAACACTTGAAAGGGGCCGTCTCATATTCAACAAGATGCCACACCCATCCCAGCTAGCACATTTGGTTCCTTGAAAGTTGCGCGAACGCATGTTTTTGTTTTCCCATTGGTTCTGAGAATGAAGCCATAAGTTTCCTGCCTGGTGAAAAATAACATTTTCTAAACATTCTGGGAAGCGAAGTGAAAATGTTGATGTCCATTTTTTGGTTGCAGGGAGGTTCTGAGAAAGTCCAACTATGGTTCCCTGAAGGTTTTCCTGGGAGGTTTAATTCATGTCGTAAGAAAGGAATTCTAGGTTATTTGAAGACAATGAATTAAATAACGTTCTGAAAGCATGTTTCAATAGGACTTTTAATAAGGCTGCTAGGTTAACTCTTTTCAACTCCAAGCACAGACAAGACACATGGAAATTAAATTGCTTAGGAATGAACGTATATATTTTATTGTGGCATGGCATTAGTGAGATTCAAGCCTATGATCTTCTGTTTTCTAGCTACAGTATTGGATTAGTCCACTGCGCCACCAGTATGGTGCCATATTTTTTAAGCTGAGAATGTTTGTCTTTTCAAATAGACCCCATTTCAAAGGAAACAAGTACTCATCAACATCAGGTGTGGTCAATTAGTGGGCGCGGCCAACACACTTAACATGATAGAGGATAGAGAGTTTTGTTGACTCTGAGAATGGAATATATACATGTTTTTATACATAACATTCTGAGAAAGTTCTTTGAAAGTTACTGTTTTCTTGTGGTTTTTATGGAAAGTTTTCTGAATGTTCGAAGAACATTACATTAAATAGAACCATCAGGAAACCTGCAGAAAACATTACGCTGCAGTATTAAAATTCCCACATCGGAACATTGTTTCTTAACGTTCTCTGAACAACTTGAGAACCTTACTTTAAGTCGAACCATGAAGTAACTGGCAGGAAACAGTGAAGTACACACACACACCATGCCATAGCCTGCTAATATCCACGTTTCTATAGCTTGAAGTATGACTCACTGTGGCGTTGTAGGTACTAGTGTGACATATATAGTAAAAGGGTTTAACAGCATAGAGCACTCATAGTATAGGTCTGTAGGGAGAGTTATTCATGCAGCCCTATAGTTTAACAGCTCTGTAATGCCTATTGAACCTCATGACGAGGGAACCACTTATTTTCAGGAATCCATGCCTGCTGCAGAGGTAGCTACCATAGCCGTATGTGTTCTTGATTGAGCCACCTGGTTAAATGTGATGAAACGAGACAGACCGTCCCTAACCACAGCCACCAATCCAGCCACACTATGCTCAGACAATTAATGCAGTCAGTGCAGTGTGTAAAAAGCTGTTTTATGGTTCAGAAAGAGCACTGTTGGGGAATACCTGCTGGCAGTACTGGAAGTGATCCATCTGTTCACAACAGAGTTTCGTCATCTATTTTATTGATCATCATGAATCCGGTGCCATTCTACAGACTCTGCTGGAGAGCTACTTATGAGAGTGTTTAGGTAAAGGGATTGGGTCAAGTATTCTGCCCCGAGGAACGACTTTAGTTTAACTGTTATTCATTACTTGACTGACAGCAGGGGAATAGGTTCTCGGTACCATGTTAGCTGCACTGCAGCCCTGTAGAATTTCAATCAGGGATAGAGGTCTACTTAATGTAGGACATTTGAGAAGTTACTGTGCTCTTGAATTACTTGCAATGAATCAACAATGATTCCACAAAAGTGATGAATGTTACTACGTATGTCATCAGATTTTAATGTAAATGGAAACCTTTGTATTAACAATGACTATTGTAGCTGGAAACGGCTGATTTTTTAAATGGAATATCTACAGTTGAAGTCGGAAGTTTACATACACCTTAGCCAAGTACATTTAAACTCAGTTTTTCACATTTCCTGACGTTTAATCCTTGTAAAAATTCCAGGTCTTAGGTCAGTTAGGATCACCACTTTATTTTAAGAATGTGAAATGTCAGAATAATAGTAGAGAGAATGATTTATTTCAGCTTTTATTTCTTTCATCACATTCCCAGTTGGTCAGAAGTTTACATACACTCAATTAGTATTTGGTAGCATTGCCTATAAATTGTTTAACTTGGGTCAAACGTTTCGGGTAGCCTTCCACAAGCTTCCACAATAAGTTGGGTGAATTTTGGCCCATTCCTCCTGACAGAGCTGGTGTAACTGAGTCAGGTTTGTAGGCATCCTTGCTCTCACACGCTTTTTCAGTTCTGTCCACCAATTTTCTATAGGATTGAAGTCAGGGCTTTGTGATGGCCACTCCAATATCTTGACTTTGTTGTCCTTTGACACAACTTTGGAAGTATGCTTGGGGTCATTGTCCATTTGGAAGACCATTTGCGACCAAGTTTTAACAACCTGACTGATGTCTTGAGATGTTGCTTCAATATATTCACTTAATTTTGCGACCTCATGATGCCATCTGTTTTGTGAAGTGCACCAGTCCCTCCTGCAGCAAAGCACCCCCACAGCATGATGCTGCCACCCCCATGCTTCACGGTTGAGATGGTGTTCTTTGACTTGCAAACCGCCCCCCTTTTTCCTCCAAACATAACGATGGTCATTATGGCCAAACAGTTCTATTTTTGTTTCATCAGACCAGAGGACATTTCTCCAGAAAGTATGATCTTTGTCCCCATGTGCAAATGCAAACCATAATCTGTCTTTTTATGGCAGTTTTGGAGCAGTGGCTTCCCTTGCTGAGTGGTACGGTTACGTCGATATAGGACTCATTTTACTGTGGATATAGATACTTATGTATGTACCTGTTTCCTCCAGCATCTTCACAAGGTCCTTTGCTGTTGATCTGGGATTGAGTTTCACTTTTCGCACCAAAGTACATTCACCTCCAGAAGACAGAATGCGTCTCCTTCCTGGCGTGGTGACGGCTGCATGGTCGCATGGTGTTTATACTTGCGTACTATTGTTTGTACAGATGAACGTGGTACCTTCTGGCGTTTGGAAATTGCTTGCAAGGATGAACCAGACTTGTGGAGGTCTACAAAATTTTGGGCTGATACCTTTTGATTTTCCGATGATGTCAAGCAAAGAGGCACTGAGTTTGAAGGTAGGACTTGTGAGGTGTCTGTTTCTCAAACTAGACACTCTAACATACTTGTCCTCTTGCTAAGTTGTGCACCGGGGCCTCCCACTCCTTTCTATTCTGGTTAGAGGCAGTCTGTGCTGTTCGGTGAAGGGTGTAGTACACAGCGTTGTACGAGATCTTCAGGTCTTTGGAAATTTCTTGACTGGAATAGCCTTCATTTCTCAGAACAAGAATAGACTGACGAGTTTCAGAAGAAAGGTCTTTGTTTCTGTCCATTTTGAGCCTGTAATCGAACCCACAAATGCTGATGCTCCAGATACTCAACTAGTCTAAAGGCCAGTTTTATTTATTCTTTAATCAGCACTACATTTTTCAGCTGTGCTAACATAATTGCAAAAAAGTTTTCTAATGATCAATTAGCCTTTTAAAATTATAAACTTGGATTAGCTAACACAACGTGCCATTGGAACACAGGAGTGATGGTTGCTGATAATGGACCTCTGTTCGCCTATGTAAGATATTCCATAAAAAAATCTGCCATTTCCAGCTACAATAGTAATTTACAACATTAACAATGTTTACACTGTATTTCTGAGCAAGTTCATGTTATTTTAATGAACAAATATGTGTTTTTCTTTCAAAAACAAGGACTTATCTAAGTGATCCCAAACTTTTGAACGTTAGTGTATATATTTGTTTTATATTTATTGTATTATTATTTCATTGTATCTCAAAGTAAAATAGATTTATATAATAGTCCAGTTGGGGGCGGTAATGCAACATATTGGAAGCCAACAGCTGTTAAACGAAGAAGAAGAAAGGGAGGCAGAAAGGAAGGAAGGAAGGAAGGAAGGAAGGAAGGAAGGAAGGAAGGAAGGAAGGAAGGAAGGAAGGAAGGAAGGAAGGAAGGAAGGAAGGAAATGGTTACTGTGCTTGAATCTGAAAGTGTGTCAAGTGAAGTGTGTGGCAATGAAAAGAAAATAGCAAAATCAATGAATGGAACAAAATGAGTAAAAGTTGTAGTAGAAGACAAGGACTGGTCCAATAATGCATTTCTTATTGGACTGTGTTTCTGGGACAAGGAGATTAATTTGGGAAATCCATTTGTAATATCGATGACTGTGAAGAGAGCTGTGGGAAAGGTGGCTTCAATCAAGGTGGCTAGAATCAGCCATGTTTGTTTAATTGTGTTGATGAAAAACTAAAGAAGCGTGCACTGGTTCTGCAAAAATTGTCCACGTTAGAAGTGACATCTATTGATCTTCAGAGCAGGATGCCTGCCAAAGGATTTATCAGGAGTGGTCAGTGCACGTCGCCTGACCCGTATGGTAAATGGAAGGAAGGAGAGAAGCCTATTGATTATTATTGTTGTTTGAGGAGTGTCAGGCTCTGACCTTAGTTCCTTTGATTTGTCTTTGTTTTAGTATGGTCAGGGCATGAGTTGGGTGGGTTGTCTATGTTCCGTTTTCTATGTTGTGTTTGCGTTTGGCCTGGTATGGTTCTCAATCAGAGGCAGGTGTCGTTAGTTGTCTCTGAGAATCGTACTTAGGTAGCCTTTTCCCACTTGTGTTTGGTGAGTGTTTATTTTCTGTGTCTGTGTGTTCCACACAGAACTGTTTCGGTTGGTTATTTCACGTGTCGTTTATTGTTTTGTTTCAGTGTTCGCTTGTTTTAATAAAGAGCATGAACACATACCACGCTGTGCATTGGTCCTCCGATCCTTACTACTCCTCTTCGTCAGAGGAGGAGGAAGACAGCCGTTACAAGGAGACTACATGAACATGTGACGCTTGGATATGAGAGGTGTGCAGTGAGAGCATTTGTGTTGCTCTGTCCAAAGTATTACAGTGTGGGAATTGTAAAGGATATGGTCATGTGTCAAATGTTTGCAGTCAAGATCATTATAGTATTAAAGAATATGTAAATGCAAATGTTGCAACTGTGGTGGGGATCATACTCCGGACTTCCTTAAGTGCCCTGTTAGTATGAAGGAGGTCAAGGTGTCAAGAATCAGGGCTGTGCAGCAGATCTCCTATGTGGAGGCAGTGAAGAGAGTCGAAGTGGCAAGAGGTAACAGTTGAAGATATGGCGATGGATGCATTGTAACTCATTGTGAAGAAAGTGGATTTTGTGGCATTTATAGTCACAGGGATTCATTTTATGACACAAGTGTCTAAGAAGTCCAAGAAGCTGGACATCATTATATCTGCAGCCAATACATTTTTGGGATCCAAGATTTCACAGCAGAAGCACTGAAAGGCTGTTGAGCCTGTGTAGGGACATGATTACAATAGTTTTTTTTACAGATAAGCAGGTTGATTTTGTTTAGTTAATTTTTAGTTTGTATGATATTTAATTTATTTTTTCACCCACCCTATTGCCTTTTTTGGGATCCTTATTATTCACCCGCACAGTAGATGGCAGAATGCACATCAAATTGTTGCGAACACCATTATACCATAGAAGAAGAAGAATTGGAACCAGAACAAAGAACTCCACCATCTCTCTCTCTAAGTTACGGACCAGTATATGAGCTGAATGACCCCTCTTCTTCCGACATACGAAAGATGAAAGACGCTAACACCTGCGAAAACGTGATTTGTCCAAAGCACCAGATCTAATGCTGCTCGTGATCTCACACACATCCCGTTGTATCATAACATATCTACGGTACCATTTATGTTTACATAATCTGTCTACGAGAGGATACAATTAGGCTTACGTTAGTTAGTTAGTTAGTTAGTTAGTTAGTTAGTTAGTTAGTTAGTTAGTTAGTTAGTTAGTTAGTTAGTTAGTTAGTTAGTTAGTTAGTTAGTTAGTTAGTTAGTTAGCTTGCTAGCCAGCAAACCCTTTCTGAGACATTATCAAGAATGGTGTACATCAGCTCATCTTAAATTTGACATTGTGAATGTTTCCTTCTGTTGTATTTGTTGCGACACTCAAACGTATTCATTTGTCCATATTCCTGTAGTTATTAAGCTTCGTGGCACATTTTGCAAGTATTTACATTCATCTAGCCGCCATTGTTTTAAAAGACAAAAGATTTTTTACTTCCTTTCCTTCGCGACACAATTCAATATGGCCACCAGCTGATTAAACCAAGCTATGTAGGCGCTTGATGTTGAATTAATCACTCAAAACTAAAGTTGTATTTTCCTGACACAAGTAGCTAATTTACCAAAACTAAGAGTATGATCAAATATTATGTAAACATTTACTTTTAGAATAGGTGTTCAAGAGTCTTAACCCACTGGGCACACCACATAATTTCAACATGGATAATTGGGTAATATTTGGTTGAGAAGTTGATCAATGAGATTACAAGCTATATTCCCCCACTCAAAACGACAGCCAAAAGTTAGTTGAATTTCCAATGTGTTATCACTATGCTTTCAACCATCTAAAGGCACAACCAAATTGCAATGGAAAAACAATGTCTTATCAACTTCAAAATCTCAGAGCTAAGGACTGGCTTTTGCCCGGACATTTTTGTACGGTGGAAGGATGAAATAAAACAAACCAATTTAACATTTTTGATTTAGTTGTCACCCAAATGTCTATCACTGCGCTTAAAAGCACAACAAAGTACAAATAGGAATACAATGTCATATTATATTTATTTATAGAGCAGATTAATGTGTTATCACTGTGCTTCATTTAATAGCAGAACCAAATTACATGTATTGCAGTTGAGATTACATTAAAAGTACATGGTGCAAGGGATCAGTGCTGTTCGAACATGAACACTTTCTATGATTACATAAGAAGACATTTATAGTTACAGTCCCCTCAAAATACGGCAATGGATGTGCTACTCATTTTAAGGTTGAATGTTTGTTTTGTTTGTTTATATGATAGCCTTAACTTTAGGCTATTTAGTGTATTACAAAAGTCATGTGGAATTGTGTTTGGTTGACAATGCAACCAAATATCAACATTTCAAGGGGATGTATATACTGCTTAGATAGTTCCGTCTGAAACACTGACTTAGTATGGCTTTAATTCCAGTTGGTCTACAATTTAATAATTGTTATGTTGGATTCATGCCTCCATCTCAACCAAAAATATACATGTAAAGAATATGACTAAATCAAATCAAATTTAAATGTACTTTAAATAAAGTTGATTTCTTTAGTCGTGTTATTTAACTTTAGATTTTTGGTTGAGATGGAGACATGAATCCAACATATCAATGATTAATTCAAAATGCAGTGGCTCAGATAGAACTATCCAAGCATAAGATACCTTTTCTTCAAATGTTGATATTTGGTTGTATTGACAACCAAACACAATTCAATATCCTTAAATACCATTACATTTGAAATCAACGAGAGCTAGAAGACCTAGTCCTATTGCATTGTCTATTTTTAGTTGAATCCTGGGTTGAATTGAAACACTAACTGTTGACGATGTTGCAAACGCTATACACTGTAGGCCTAAACACTATCATTGATGATATGAGTTATAAAGTATGGAAACTTTTAATTTAATCTGTTAAACCTACCCTTTGGAATGACTTTGGAATGATAGCAACAGTGAATCTATTTCATTTTTAAGTGGAGAACTCGCAACAATCTTTATCACAATAGCACATTGGTAACAATCAGTGATAACTACCATAGCTAAACAAGGCTGGGATTGGTTAAATGTGGATGGGAGACCAAATCGTAGCTGTAAATAGATCAATTCTTCAGTAGGAGGTGCTGCCCAGACTATTTGTTTTCTGATAGTGGATATAAGATGCATAGCAGTGCAAACGTGTTTGTCGTTTGTACACATGTAAATATTGTCTTTTTATCTAATTTTTTTGTATATGTTTCAATACATTTTAATCTCTTTTTCCATTTTTAAATGAAACATACCTTCCGGCAACCTCTATCAGAAGCTAGCCATCAGATGCTAACCAGCTAATTAGCTACTAGCTATTTAGTCATTGTTAGCCACTGCTAGAGGCTTTTACCTCTAGCTCAGACACCAGCCGCTTTTACCTTGGATAATAACCGCCAGTTTGCACAGAGCCAGTCTGTACAGCGCGATATCAACCCTGAGCATATCAGGACTGCTTTTCTCCACCATTACTCCAGATTACTCCATTACTGGACCATTATTCCAGATCCTCGTGGCTAGCTAGCTGCTACCGAGTGGCCCAGCCCCGAAGCTAGCCTTTGAACCAGGCCCATCTCCCGGCCTGCTCAGTGGATCCTATGATCACTCAGCTACACAGCTGATGCCTCCCGGATTCTTGACTAAAAAGACTAGAAGCCACTACATCGGCGGAATCCTGCCGTAAGCTCTGGACCTTTGCATCGGATCATCGCAACTATTTAGCTGCTAGCGAGTGTCTATAGTGGCTAACGCCCTTGTCACGAGCTAGCACCAGTTAGCCTTGAGCCAGGCGCATCTCCCGGCTAGCAAACAATATTACTCCAGCTACATTACCTCTTTTGCCAATTGGCCTGGACCCTTTGTCGACATGGAGCCCGGCAGATCCATAATGACTAGTCTGCCGACGTAATTCCATCCGATGTGCCCTCAACCGGCCTTTGTCGGATGTCGATGAAGACGCTTCTGCTAGCCCCGGCCTGCTAACTTTATGAACGCCGTGTCTCCAGCTTGCTAGCATAATAACGACATCCCTGTTTCATCTATTGCTGTTCACTGGACCCTATGATCACCTGACTACATAGCTGATGCCTGCTCAGTTGTTGATTAATAATGGTACTAAATTTTGTTTGTTTTGTTTACCTGTCGGCCCCAGCCTCGAATTCAGGCCCTGTGTGTAGTTAACCGACCCTCTCTGCCCATTCATCGCCATTTTACCTGTTGTTGTTGTCTTAGCTGATTAGCTGTTGCTTTCTTACCCATTGTCTTAGCTAGCTCTCCCAATCAACACCTGTGATTGCTTTATGTCTCTCTTTAATGTCAATATGCCTTGTATACTGTTGTTTAGGGTAGTTATCTTTGTTTTATTTTACTGCAGAGCCCCTAGCCCCACTCAACATGCCTCAGATACCTCTTTTGTCCAACCTCTCACACATCGGGTGACCTCACCCAGCATAACTAGTGACTCCAGTGATGCAACCTCTCTTATTGTCACTCAATGCCTAGGTTTACCTCCACTGTACATGCACCCTACCAACCGTCTGTACATTATGCCCTGAATCTATTCTACCACGCCCAGAAAACGCACTAGATGACTTGTTTTGATAGCCTTTAGCTGTACCCTCATCATACTCCTCTGTTCCTCTGGTGATGATGAGGTTAACCCAGGCCCTGTGTGTCCCCAGGCGCTCTCATTTGTTTACTTCTGTAACTGTAAAAGCCTTGGTTCATGCATGTTAACATCAGAAGCCTCCTCCATAAGTCTGTTTTACTCACTAATTTAACACAGTCCGCCAACCCTGATGTCCTTTCCGTGTCTGAATCATGGCTTAGGAAGGCCACCAAATATTCAGAGATTTCCATCCCTAACTACAACATTTCCCATCAAGACAGAACTGCCAAAGGGGGAGGAGTTAAAATATACTGCAGAGAGAGCCTGCAAAGTACTGTCATACTTTCCAGGTCTATGCCCAAACATTTACATTTACATTTAAGTCATTTAGCAGATGCTCTTATCCAGAGCGACTTACAGTTCAAGCTTTTAATTTAAAAAATGAACTTCTCCAGAAATAAGTCTCTCACTTTTGCTGCCTGTTATAGACCCCCCCCCCCCCCCTCAGCTCCCAGCTGTGCCCTGGACACCACCATATGTGAATTGATTGCCCCCCATCTATCTTCAGAGTTCGTTCTGTTAGGTGATCTATACAGGGATATGCTTAACACCCCGGCCGTCTTACAATCTAAGCTAGATGCCCTCAATTTCACACAAATCATTAAGGAACCCACCAGGTACAACCCTTAATCCATAAACATGGGCAGCCTCATAGATATTATCCTGACCAACTTGACATTCACCTCAAAATACACCTCTGCTGTTTAAAATCAGGATCTCAGCGATCACTGCCTCATTGCCTGCATCCATTAAGGGTCTGCGGTCAAAAGACCACCCATCATCACTGTCAAATGCTCCCTAAAACACTTCTGCGAGCAGGCCTTTCTAATCGACCTGGCCCGGGTATCCTGGAAGGATATTGACCTCATCCCGTCAGTTGAGGATGCCTGGTTGTTCTTTAAAAGTAATTTACTCACCATCTTAAATAAGCATGCCCCTTTCAAAAAATGTAAAACTAAGAACAGATATAGCCCTTGGGTCACTCCAGACCGGACTGCCCTCAACTAGCACAAAAACATCCTTTGGCGTACAGCACAAGAATAGAATAGTCCCCGTGATATGCAACTTTTCAGGGAAGTCAGAAACCAATACACACAGTCAGTTAGGAAAGCAAAGGCTAGCTTCTTCAAACAGAAATTGGCATCTTGTAACTCCAAAAAGTGCTGTGACACTGTAAAGTCCATGGAGAATAAGAGCACCTCTTCCCAGCTGCCCACTGCACTCAGGGTAAGAAACACTGTCAACACCGATAAATCCACGATAATCGAGAATTTCAATAAGCATTTCTCTATGGCTGACCATGCTTTCCTCCTGGCTACCCCAACCCCGGCCAACAGCTCTGCACCCCACACAGCTACTTGCCCAAGCCTCCCCAGCTTCTCCTTCACCCAAATCCAGATAGCAGATGTTCTGAAAGAGCTGCAAAACCTGGACCCGTACAAATCAGCTGGGCTAGACAATCTGGACCCTCTCTTTCTAAAAAATTATCCGCCCGTCATTGTTGCAACCCCTATTACTAATCTGTTCAACCTCTCTTTTGTATCATCCGGGGTTCCTAAAGATTGGAAAGCTGCCACGGTCATCCCTCTCTTCAAAGGGGGAGACACCCTAGACCCAAACTGTTACAGACCTATATCCGTCCTGCCCTGCCTTTCTAAAGTCTTCAAAAGCCAAGTTAACAAACAGATCACTGACCATTTCAAATTCCACCGTACCTTCTCCGCTGTGCAATCCAGTTTCAGAGGTAGTCACGGGTGCAACACAGCCACGCTCAAGGTACTAAACAATATCATAACCGCCATGGATAAAAAACAGTTCTGTGCAGCCGTCTTCATCGACCTGGCCCAGGCATTCGAATCTGTCAATCACCACATTCTTATCGGCAGACTCAACAGCCTTTGGTTTCTCAAATGACTGCCTTGCCCAGTTCACCAACTACTTCTCAGATAGAGTTCAATGTGTAAAATTGGAGGGCCTGTTGTCCAGACCTCTGGCAGGCTCTATGGGGGTACCACAGTGTTCAATTCTCAGAGCGATTATTTTCCCTGTATATATCAATGATGTCGCTCTTGCTGCGGGTGATTCATTGATCCACCTCTACGCAGACGTCACCATTCTGTATACATCTGGCCCTTCTTTGAACAGTGTGTTAACAAACCTACAAACAAGCTTCAATGCCATACAACACTCCTTCCGTGGCGTCCAACTGCTCTTAAACGCTAGTAAAACTAAATGCATGCTCTTCAACTGATCGCTGCTCAAACCGCCCGCCTGACTAGCATCACTGCGCTGGACGGTTCTGACTTAGAATATGTGGACAACTACAAATACCTAGGTGTATGGATCAACTGTAAACTCTCCTTCCAGACTCATATTAAGTATCTCCAATCCAAAATTAAATCTAGAATCGGCTTCCTATTTCACAACAAAGCCTCCTTCATTCATGCTGCCAAACATACCCTCGTAAAACTGACTATCCTACCAATCCTCGAAATCGGCAATGTCATTTACAATATAGCCTCCAACACTCTACTCAGCAAACTGGATGCAGTCTATCACAGTGCCATCTGTTTTGTCACCAAAGCCCCATATACCACCCACCACTGCAACCTGTATGCTCTCGTCGGCTGGCCCTCGCTACATATTCGTCACCAGACCCACTGGCTCCAGGTCATCTATAAGTCTTTGCTAGGTAAAGCTCCGCCTTATCTCAGCTCACTGGTCACCATAACAACATCCACCCGTAGCACGCGCTCAAGCAGGTATATCTCACTGGTCATCCACAAAGCCAACATCCCCTTTGGCCGCCATTCCTTCCAGTTCTCTGCTGCCAATAACTGGTACGAACTGCAAAAATCACTGAAGTTGGAGACTTATATCTCCATCACTAACTTTAAGCATCAGCTATCTGAGCAGCTTACTGATCGCTGCAGCTGTACATAGCCCATCTGTAAATAGCCCACCCAACTACCTACTTCATCCCCATATTGTTTTTATTTATCTTTTGGCTCTTTTGCACACCAGTATTTCTACTTGCACATCATAATCTGCACATCTATCACTTCAGTGTTAGTTGCTAAATTGTAATTACTTCACTACTATGGCCTATTTATTGCCTTACCTCCTTACTCCATTTGCACACACTGTATATATATATTTCTATTGTGTTATTGACTGGACTTTTGTTAATCCTATGTGTAACTCTGTCTTGTTTTTTGTCGCACTGCTTTGCTTTATCTTGGCCAGGTCGCAGTTGTAACTGAGAACTTGTTCTCAACTGGCCTACCTGGATAAATAAATGTGCATTTTTTATATTACTTTAAAGATTTGACGTTGTTTTAAAGGTACAAACTCAAAATATTTTATAAGGTTTTCTATGTTGAAATTTGGTTACCATGGGGACATACTCCTGTGGCTGAAATTTCCCCTCACATCAATGTGTTTTCCACGTAGATTCCATGTCACAATACATTGACAAATTACAATGAAACAATTTTGATTCAAGCAGTTTGTGGCAAGTGATTCCAAGCTTTCAACTCAAGGCTTTTGTCATCTTGCACGATGCTTCCCTCATATGAAAATGATTAAACCTGTGCTATTGCATCAATGATTTCCACAGCATACTTACAACTTGAATCCCCACAACTTTTGATGTGGAACCAAAGTTTGCTTGGCCACAGGGTTTTGCTTTGCGCTGCACGCCGACTAGATTGGCTGCGGTGGGTGTGTTAGTGGGTGCTGCAGCTGTGTCTGCCATAAGGGAGGGGAGTCAAAAGTGCACGGCAACATCTGCCCAGAGGAAGAGATGATTCTCTGGAGTCTGGACTGGAGAGAGTAATGAGTTTTCACTGTCTGCCACGTTTTTACATAGATTCATGCTCTTCTGGTTTAAGTCATCATCCAACAGCTTGCTGATTATGTGACAGTACAGCTCAGCATCCAAGCTATGATGCCAGATCCTGCATGGTCACAGTACTATTCAAACTGTCCCTGAGCCACTGTCAATTCATTAGACTCCTCTGGTCGTTTTGGACTGGGCATAACAATGTGTTTGAAACGTTTAGGTTTGCTAGATACAATGAGGCAGAAATGTTTCGGAACAGTTTTTCTTCTATTCAGAAAGTTCATGCTGAACAGTATCAAACAGTATCAAGGC
This sequence comes from Oncorhynchus gorbuscha, assembly GCF_021184085.1. Lineage (NCBI taxonomy): Eukaryota > Metazoa > Chordata > Actinopteri > Salmoniformes > Salmonidae > Oncorhynchus > Oncorhynchus gorbuscha. Next base: position 23,564,279 of record NC_060195.1, read on the forward strand.
AGAGATATAATAATGACTGTTACTTTGTCATCAATCCCTGGCTGCCGTGCACAGATCTACAAGGCTTTCATGTTGCACCTCAGCTCTCATGGTTCGGTTTGTTTGCATAACAAACGGCCCTCAAAATAAAAAATAAATGAAAGAATCTGCCGTTTTGTATCCCCATAGGCTTTTGCAGACTCCCTTTCTGTTACATTAGCTCACAGTCAAGAACTACTAAGACTTGGGTCTGTTTATCTTCTTTGGTTACCAGAGATAAGATACTATTGAGCACACAACACAAGTTAAGGGTGCAGCCTCCGCTCCCCATATCAGTCCCTCTTTATCACACTCAATGAATATAAATGATCGCTGAGGAGGAAAACTTTTAGCCTCACAATTACCCCTGGATAACAACACTTTGAGATAGTTTACACATGCAGTCAGCCAACCCTGACATCACTTATCAGGATATGTAGATAGGTAGTGCCGTTGTTCATGTAACATGGTGTAGGGAAGGCTATCATGGAGGAATAGATATGGATCATTATAAATACACAGTGCAGTGCAGCATATACAATGTAGATGGATACAGCCTTGGTACTTGTTCAGGATCAGTGGCATTTTGGTGAAAGTCAACGTTACTTTTCTGAAGGGACAATGGCAGCTTTACAAAGAGAAGTAGATCAAAGTTAAATAGCATTAATGCATTCTCATTCCAAAAAGCCTCCGAGGGGTAAACATGGGTGAGTGACGTAAAAGAGTCTGATGCAATCTGGTGCAACAAGCCTGACAAACACAAGAACTCATCTGAATGGAACAAAACTCAAAGTCTACGAAGAAGTCACTGCAGAAGTTGACACTGAGTTGTAATGGGAATATCTACATTTAAAATGGATTAAATTGAGATGTTGCACCACTAATCTACACAGAATACCTCACAATGCCAAAGTGGAATTTATTTATTTTTGAATTTTTTGACGAATAAAGCTTGATTGTCTCAAGTCAATAGGTATTCAACCCCTTTGTTATGGTAAGCCTAAAAATGTGCTTACCAAATCACACAAATTCCATGGAATAATAGTGGTTAACATGAGTTTTGAATGATTATCACAAATCTGTACACCAGACGTACAATTAAGGTCCCTCAGTCGAGTAGTGAATTTCAGGTAGAGATTCAACCACAGAGACCAGGAGGTTTTCCAATGCATCGCAAAGAAGAGCACTTATTGGTAATGGATTATTTTCAAACAATTACAGAGTTTAATGGCTGTGATAGAAAACAAATGTGGATGGACAGGATGGAGTAAAAAAAAAGGAAGTCTGTACAGAATAAAAACATGCATCCTGTTTGCACTTAGCCACTAAAGTAATACTGCAAAAAAATGTGGCAAAGAAATGTACTTTTTGTCCTGAATACAAAGCGTTATGTTTGGGACAAATCCAGTACAACACGGAATACCACTCTTCATATTTTCAAGCATGGTGGTGGCTGCATCATGTTATGTATATATGCTCTTCAGCAGAAAGGACTAAGGATTTTTGGAGGGGTATAACAAATGGAATAGAGCTAAGCAAAGGCAAAATCCTTGATGAAAACTTGGTTCAGTCTGCTTTCCAACAGACACTGGGAGACCAATTCACCTTACAGCAGGAAAATAACCTAAAACTCAAGGCCAAATATACACTAGAGTTCCTTACCAAGAACACATGGAATGTTCTTGAGTGGCCTAGTTTCAGTTTTTACTTAAATCATCTTGAAAATCTATGGCAAAACATGAAAATGGCTGGCTAGCAATGATCAACAAACACCTTGACAGAGTTTGAAGAGTTAAAAAAAAAGACAAATGGGAAATATTGTACAATCCAGGAGGGCGAAACTCTTAGAGACTTAGAGACCCAGAAAGAGACCCAAAAGGTGATTCTAACATGTTTTGACTCAGGGAGTTGAATACTTTTCGAATCAAGATATACTAGTGCTTTATTTTTCATTCATCTTTAAAATATATATATATAATCTTCCACTTTGACACTACAGAATATTTTATGTAGATCATTAAAAACAGACAATTAACCCTTATGTGGTGTTCTGGTCTGTGGGACCCATTTGCAATGTTTACTAAAAGAGAAATGAAATTAATAATTTTTTGGCCTTGGCTCGTTTTCTGTGAAGAACATGTAAAATAACACATTTTCATTGAGTGTGCACTGTGCACCTCCCTACACATTTATATTACATATGTGGTGTTCGGGTCCACCGGACTTAAGAGTAATAAAAGTGTGGAAAAGTGTGTGTGTAGGTGAAAAGAAGTAAAAAATTCCTCCTCTCTGGGCCTGCGGTTTCAACATAGCACCAAGAACCTGTCTGTCTCCCTGCCTGTCTGCCTGTCTCCCGCTTTTCTCACACTCTTTGCACCTTGTAGTATGTCAAACTACACAATATCTTGCGGGAACCTGCACAATGTTATTGCAAAACATTATTTCGATACATTATTTTGATACTTTGTAAAAAATAAAACGCTGTATTTTTCCACACTCTACACCAGCCAGGTGCAAATTGGGGGAGGGACACAACAAATAAATAGCTTTGCATGTGTGGCTTCATACCACAATCAGTATGCCAAAAATAATCTCTGCTCAGAGGGCCTTAGAAACTATTTTTGCAGAGAGAGAAGCTAGTGTGGAAGGAGCGTCTTCCACTTTGGAAGATGAAGAATTTTCCTAATATGAGGATCATCTCTCTGTCAATTCAGAGTCTGACAGTGAGTTGGAAGAAGAGGATGAGATTGACCCTCAGCCAGCCCCAGGACCAGCCCGTCAGCAACCAGCTCATCAGCAGCCTGCAGGAGGAGAAATATAGATGTCAAATAAATGTGAAATTGAATGGTCTTCTTGCCTAAGGAATGAGCCAACCCGCATGGCTGCCAATGTGATAAGGATGCAAACAGGGCCGACGTGGATGGAGGTTATTCATCTGCAGGACATAATGTCTTCTTTTTAACTGTTCATCCCAGACACAATCCATTCTGGATTGCACTACCTTTCTCTCCTGTGGGCTGGCAAATTTAAGTTGTTAAGCCAAAATCCCCTAGTTCTGACTTGTATAAAGTTACACATTCTTGTTTGTTTAGAAGTGTCAATGAATCTCATTTTGTGTGCATAGAGCACATGCCTGAAAATAAGTTCATTCTGTGAATAGATCTTACCCTGTTTACTGAGGATTTGGAACAGATAACTCTAGTACCTCCGCTCCTAGTTCTGCACCAGAGGAACTAATTATGTTACTTTTCTCTGCATAATTTAAAACATTTTATGCTAATGTCTTGGAAGAAATGATTGCCTCCTGGAATTTTTCTGGTCCACACCATATTATTTGTGTGCTTACAACACAGAATTTGTACCAGAAATACGTAATTAGGACTGTCACTCCTCCCCCTTCCCCAATATCCAATATCTCGTGTGGACTAGATATTCTGTGAATAGGCAAAAAAAGGGTAAACTTATATTGAAATACAAAATCTCTTGGTCAACAGTCAAGAATGTATACAGTACAGTATATGTTCCATATATACTGTAGACCTACAGAGACTATTTTCAAATATGTACTTCCTCTTTGTGCTATACTTGATCCAGTTAAAGTTGTGCTTCTAATCCAGTGAAGCTGAACTTCTAAAAATGTCTAAAACCTTCAGGACTGTAACTTTAACCCCATGGTAAGATATTGTAGGGGAAGGGTCAGACACAAATATTAGTGTATTATATCAAATTAATTTCAACTTCTGAGATGTAAAGAATATCAAGGGAAGATTTAACCTTTTAGGTTTTATTTTATTCATGATGAATGTCCTTACGTAGTTTTTCTTCCGTTGTTCAGTCATTTCAGTATCCTTATAGCCTCATGCTGTCCAAAACGTTAAAGGCAGACCCTTACTCAGCATATTTTAAGAATATATCAATAATTCCTACACAAGAACAGCAGAGTAAATGCTTTCACAAATTTCCATTTGAGACTAGAGGTACATTTGATCTTCTAAAGGCATGAAAATGTCACCTCTGCAGTCACAGCAATACATCTGGTCATTACAAACACATTCATCGGCGATAACGTTTCATCCACCATGGGTGATTTATTCCAACATATTGTTTACGACAGACAGGCAGAACTTATGGGTCTAAATTACAAAATAATATCAGAGGCTTTTGTAAGCCTCTACTGTTCTGTACTTTGATGTCCAAACTTGCGAAACATAGACGTCTATGATTGGTTCAGATTTGGTCCAGTACGGACCAACTACATTGGTCTTGTTTGGGGGCGGAGCTCATTAAAATAATAGCCAGTATGTAGAATAATACCTAAATATGCAAAGGGAGATATTGCATATTTATACCTTGGGGAACCTACTCAGGAGAATGAAGAGAACGACATTCATATGCATAATTCGGCATTTCTTTGTAACGTAGATCAGGGACACGATGTGTAAATTGTAAATGCACTTCACCTACTGTAACCCCCCAAAATGTTGAAACCCAAGGTTTCATATTATAACTGACACCACATTCTTTCTGCAGACATCTTTGAATCTTCATTTCAGCAGATATTTAAGAGTTTTTGGGAAACGTGATCACATAACAAACTTAACTTTATGACTCTAACTACTGTTTCTTGAAGGAGGGAAAAAGGTACATACTATGGGGAGTCACACTCTTGCGACTTCGGTTGAAGGATCTACAGTCACGCCTGACAAGGCCAATGAAATCCACGCCTCGCTAGAAGCGCCGCCTTCCACAGGTGATAAGCGTGAAGCTCGGATTCATTCCTTTAATTAAATACTGCTCTTCACCGAGCCCAGGTACGGGCAATGCGGGGCCAAATAGGAGTTGTACCTCGTTTCCCTCCTTCAGGGAACAGTAGTTATAATAATTTTACATTCCCTTTCAGTCAGTAAACTTCAGTACAACATACTATGGGGTAATATAATCACACCCCAAGCCAACCCCAACAAATACTTTATGAAAACAGCCTATGGAAATTCTGTTCCCGTGGAATTGCCCTGTTTCCAAATGAGGCTACAGAGCTGCTTGAAGCAGTAGCCTTAATAAGGGAAGTGATGAGACAGACAGTCGAGCCAGAGACACAGACCACCTAGAGGATGGGGTGATGAGCGGCTAAATTAGGAGATTAAAATCATGCCTGTCATAAATGTCAAGAAGGTTTATGAACCTGGATATCTCCAAGCCATCATAAACCCCACCAGCAGAAATGTATTGACCTGCCCATCAAAAAAGGACTAAAAATGACCAGAACTTGATTGCTTTTTACTCCAGTTCTTAACGCTTTGGAAATATATTGGTGATGAAGTCTAATCGAGGAGAAAATCTATCTGATACGCATGAAAAATTACCCCATCGACCCCCCCAAAAAAGGGCAATTACTCCAGAGGCCAAATAATTAATAAAACTCATGAAATGCAACATAAAAGCCCCCACATAAATCTATCTATCGAAGCCCACTGGGCACAGACGTCAATTAAGCGTGCATTCCACGTATTTTTCAACAAAACACTGTGCCCAGTTGTGTTTCACTGTTGATAGAGAGTACACAACAACAAACAGTCTGTCTCAAACACCACATGGGAAACGGACAGGGATGTCGATCATCTCTGGAATGTATTTAACCTTGGGATATGTTTTAATGATCTCCCCATAATAGAAGCAGTGTACACATATGTATACAGGTTTGTCTCGGTGTCTAGATTAGGCTTGCTATGGTCCAGGGCACATGTGGTAGTCAAATATCCCTTGGGGATTCCCTCTACCCTTTTGCAGCATCATTTTCAGATGCACAATAGTCATAAAGTTGTCATCCAAATAATAGCCAATTTGATCTGTTAGGCAAATCAAGACATAGGCTAGCCATTTTATAGCAACTGGCACAATGGTCTCATGTGCCCAGGATTCCATAAAGAATGCAAACAACAAAGTGGGCAATTTATTCTCATTATATTGCACTTTACGTTTGAATAATGGATCACGGATGCAATCAATAATGCATAATTTTATCCTGCTTTTCCTGAGGCTTTCTGTCCATAACATTTGCTGACAAAAGTAAAACAAAACTCCTCGACTTCAAATAAAATCATAACCGCTTGACTGTATTTGCAAGCTCACATTTCCCCCAGAACAATGTACCAGTGCTGTTGTGTTTTGTGTGACACCGTAACTATACTGAGGTCCACCCCACAATACAAATCAATGTAATGTACCACCTAGGGGAACACTCCCAGGTAGCACATAACGTTCTGAGAACTATCTGTTTCTTAGAGCTTGGTTGTCCGATAGACATTAAAACCAGTAGATAGTGATAGCGCTGACATTGCATGAAGCCAGAAGTATTTGAATTTGAACAGTGCCATATTGATGAGTTGCACCAAAAAAAATAGCTTAAGGATCATGGAGAAAGTGACAATAACTAGCAAAGGATAATGGTCGATGTAATCATTTTCATCCTGCCGGAAAGAGTCAACCCAACCAGGCGCGAGCCTCCTCGTTTGACTGCCGGCCTGTGATTGGTCTGTGTCATCACGTGGTCCTGTGTGAAGACCTTCCATCATTATTCTGGGAATGGTGCAGGATAGTTGCTTGGCTTTAGAACATTCTCAGTACATTTAAATTAATAGTCATTTTTGGGGTATTTCATCACTTTAACAGAAAATTCCCTCAAAGTTCAAACATGGTTACATTTATTAAAACTGTTGGTAATGTTCTAGGAACATTCTCCTACTGGTTTGACATTGGGAATGTTTGCAAATAGTTCAGAGAAGGGCAAGAAACAACATTCTTCTGTGGGAATTTCAATACATAACGTTTCAGCATACCGTTTCCTACAGGTTTTTGGTCTGTTTGAATAGAAATAAATGAACAGCTTTTTCTCCCCAATGTTATGGTATCCAATTGGTAGTTACGGTCTTGTCTCATCGCTGCAACTCCCATACGGACTCAGGAGAGGAGAAGGTCAAGAGCCATGCGTCCTCCAAAACACAACCCAACCAAGCCGCACTTCTTCTTGACACAATGCCCACGTAACCCGGAAGCCAGCCGCACCAATGTGTCAGAGGAAACACCGTACACCTGGCGACCGTGTCAGCATGCACTGCGCCCGGCCCGCCACAGGAGTCGCTAGTGTGAGATAGGACAAGGACTTCCCTAACAGCCAAACCTTCCCCTAAGCCGGATGATGCTGGGCCAATTGTGTGCCGCCCTATGAGTCTCCCAGTCACGGCTGGCTGCGACAGAGCCTGGACTTGACCCCAGAATCTCTAGTGGCACAGCTAGCACTGCGATGCAGTGCCTTAGACCACTTCGCCACTCGGGAGGCCCAAGAAATGTTCTATGAGTTTTTAAAAAACATGGCATGCTAGCTCCATCCTGGTGGCACAGTGGACTAATTCCAAGGGTAGGGAACAGAAGATGTTTGAATCTCACTGATGCTGTGCCACAATCAAATTAATGTGTTTGCATGATTAAAGCCTAAGCAAATTACTTTTCATGTGTCCTATCAGTGCTTGGAGTTCAAAACAGTTAACCTACGATAGCAGTGTTATTAAAAGTCTTATTGAAAGATTCAGTTAAAGTTTTAAGAAAACCTTTAAAAAAAACTAGAATTTCCGATCTCAGAACATTAATAAAACTTCACAGGAAAACTTTCATGGAACCATGCTAAAACGTTCTCTGAACCTCCCTGCAAGTAAAAATGAACATTCTCAGAACAGGCTAAATTTGAACTTCCATTCTCAAAACGTTTAAAGAACGTTCAATTTTACCGGTCAGGAAACATATGACTTAGGGCTGGGCGATAAATCAATATCAATAATTATCGAGGTAATTACTTCTCTCAAAAACAATATAAAAACGTTTAGATTAATTTTTGAATAATGTCGATATCGAATAATTAGGTCCAGCAGTCCATTTCACCTCTGACGCAGCAGGAACATGCGGACTAGTGACAATATGCACGTGGAGAAGTTTACGCCCACTAAAAACCAATTAGCACCTGGAGTGATGGAGTAGCCACTACTAACCACTAAAAATGAGTGATGTAGGTGGAAACAGTGGCAGTGAGCCATGGAGAAGGAGCAGCTTCCAACTAAGAAATGATTGATGAAAAGGGTTCAACTATTTCAGTCATTTGGAAGTGGTTCGGCCTTTTGAAGTCGGACAAAAGCCCTACAAGCAAACATCGAAAAGACAAAGACATCACAAATGCTATTATCCATTGCATTGCTAAGGACATGCTACCAATTAGCACAGTCGAAAAGGAAGGTGTCAAGAGGCTTATCAATTTAATTGACCTCAGGTACATGCTCCCTGGCCGCAAACACGGAACAATTTTCCTTAAAGTAATTTTTATTATGTGAGCTACACATAATATGTAACCTGTATTTAACTAGGCAAGTCAGTTAAGAACAACTTCTTATTTTACAATGACAGCCTATCGGGAAACAGTGGGGTAACTGCCTTGTTCAGGGGTAGAACGACAGATTTTTACCTTGACAGCTCAAGGATTCAATCTAGCAATCTTTCAGTTAGTTACAGGCCCAACGCTCTAACCACTAGGCTCCCTGACTAGTGGCATTAGGCATTCTTGAGTCTGAAGCAGATATGCACCTTTTAAACATTATTTGATTAATATTGTGATAATTATCATTATCGAATGATACAATATATAGATATCGTGATAATTGATTTGCCATATCGCCCAGCCCTAATATGGCTTCCTTCCCAGAACCAATGGGAATCCAAAAACTTACATTCCCACAGCTTCCACTTTACCAAATGTGCTAGCTGGGCTACAATTAGGACTATCTTTAAGGTTGGATAATGCTCATGAAAAGTAATACAGTAGCTAAGTTATAAGCCTACAGTATGCATAATGCACTCATTCATTGACTACTTGAGAAATGGTTGTGACATCCAAATTAATCTAGGGTTCTTAAAGTGGGGTCCGCGGACCATCTCTTGTTGTCAAATTGACTGAGGCCAGCAAATCTTGTTGTCAAATTGACTGGGGCCAGCAAAGAGCCAGCGTCAAACATGTAGAAATGTTCTGCCCCAGTCAATTTGACAACAAGGGATTTGCTGGCCTCAGTCAATTTAAACATAAAAGACGGATTGACGTAATGAACCAAAGCGTCCGTTGCTATGCTGGTTGCTTAGCCCTATTTTACCTCCGAGCGGTCGCTTAGGAAGGAGGATGCGGGCAGTTCTATTTCACCTCATAAGTGCTTGCTCAGTCGCGAAAAATAATTACCTCAGAATTGCTTTCCAAGGACGATATTTTTGACACTGACAACCTGCTGCTTCAGAGTGCCGAAAAGACTGGAAAGAGAACACTCTTTCTTTATCATATATTTGTCTTTATATAAGAAAATATTGTTAAATAGGAAGAAATTATTTAAACTATTTTTAGATTGATACTGCGAGCTACTGTACTTATTTACCCCAGCCTGCCTAATCAAGAGGTGCAACATTCAGAGAAATTCCCAATTCAGGGTAACGTTAAACAGATAGATAACTGGACGGATTTAGCTAATAAAAGTTATGTACAACATTTTTTCAACAACCATTTTCCATCTAGCTTGTTGGTCATCAACATGTCCAAGCCCCCCAGGAGGTATCGCATCCACCAATACCAGTGAGTTCAGATCAGTCTGATTTGCTGTGCTCTGAGTTGGAGTCGGAGGTATAGCCTTCCAGCTTGAGATAGGCTATACCTTCCAAAAGTGTTGAAAAGTGAATATCTCCCGTTTATAACACTGCACTAATCCATCAAATGTTCTCACAGTAAAGTGTAAACTGTGTGTTTGCTTGTTTACGTCTCTGTCTCCTACCCTGTTCCCTTTAACTCTGCTCCTGTTCTCCAGGACCTAGGGGTTCTGCCTAACACCCAGACGTGGATCCACCTGATGTCCATTACCAACCACCCTCCAACTTTTCATTACATCATCTACAGCTACTGTTATTGTCATGTTGTCATTATCTGTTAAGAAAGTTTTCTTGCTCTATCATACTGGACACACAAAATACACAGATTAACTAAAAAGACTAGCACTGAAAACACTCAGAATGAAGAGAGCAGCAGTGCCTGGACTCTCTTCAAGTCCGCATTCTGAGACTGGCTGTCTGTTGAGAACAAGTGACAGACAGAATCTCTCACCCACATAACAACCACCTCCTCAAAATTCCACACACCATAATGCAGTATATGATTGCCATGAGAGTGTACCAAAAAATATACAAGTTTATGTATTAAAATTTTAAATATTGCCAGATTGGTTGTAAGGTATCCTTTGATGGTATTTATTGAGAGCACCTCCTCCCAGCTGCCCACTGCACTGAGGCAAGGTAACACGGTCACCACCAATAAATCTGTGATAATCGAAAATTCAACAAGCATTTCTCAATGGCTGGCTATGCCTTCCTCCTGGCTACTCCAACCTCGGCCAACAGCTCTGCCCCCCCCCGCAACCACTCCTTCGTATCATCTGAGATCCCCAAGGATTGGAAAGCTGCCACGATCATCCCCCTCTTCAAAGGGGGAGACACCCTGGACCAAAACTGTTAAAAGACCTACATCCATCCTGCCCTGCCTATCTAAGGTCTTCGAAAGCCAAGTCAACAAACAGATCACTGACCATCTTGATTCCCACCGTACCTTCTCCGCAGTGG